>NC_063061.1:34703967-34769783 GCF_018812025.1 Megalobrama amblycephala | reverse complement strand
TTTATTTTAATAATGTATTAGTAAATGCTAGAATTAATATTAACAAAGATTAATAAGTGTTGTAGAAGTGCAGTTCATTGTTAGTTCATATTAACTAGTTAATATGAAGTGTTACCTTTTATTTTAATAAACATCAAAAATCTAAAAGGTTTGCATCATACCTGAGACCTAGATGAACACTTACAGTTGGTTTTGTGACTGTAAGTCATTCTCTTTAAACGCTATTGAAGGTAGAAACGTGAATACCAAACTTTAGAGACGGTCCCTAAATTTGCGAATATCAAACGTTCAGCGTCAGACCAACTTTATGCCAGTATCTGCTTTCTTGGAGCCTATAATTATAGTACAACTTACATCACAAATGAGGTGCATGTTTGGTCTTTTATATCACTGTACGAGTCCATTTAGCTGTGTTAAGAGTTTTATATGTCCTGACGGCAGGGGAATCCTATGACACATGAGGGAAACCCTAGTATTACAACACAGTGCCGCGATATAAAGTTAAGGAAACTAAACAACAGAGAGAAATAAATGTCTACCTCAGATTTAACGTTTGATCTGTACACCAGCATCAGGGAACAACGTTATACTCTCGTTCACTGTAGAGAAAGCTGTAGTCTACACAGTGAAAGTAACCATAAAGACACTGAATTAAACATAAATGCAGCTTTAGTGTCTTTATCAGCTTTTCTGCATTCATACTGGCCCTGATAATCATTACACATTCACTTACCACTTGCTCCATTTCTGTAAATCCGTTTTATGAATGAACGAATGAATGATGACTTACTAGCCGTACTCTGGACTTCGTAAACAGCCGCTAGCGGCACCTGCTGGTGAAGAAGACTAACAGCAGATGGAGATCATGCATCGGTACTCCACTGGTTTTCCTGCAGTTCCCGGATGTGAAATGTTGAACATCTGAATTTGTGGAAGCGAATTTGTAAAGCGAAATAAAATGGACTGAAAATTGCCAGTCGAATTTTATAGGTTGTATTTTTAAACATAACGAAATATTTTGGAAGTGAAATCTTAACGGTGAATATAAATTATTGAATTTTTAATAATGAAAATGTGTCTGAAATATTTTTAATTGAAATAATCACAGCTTAAATATACAACCATTTTGAATTCCAGCCCATAAAAATGCAAGCCTTAAAGGGATAGTTCACCCAAAAATTTAAATTCTGTCACCATTTATTCACCCTCAAGTTGATCCAAATGTAAATGTTGGTAACCAGACAGCTGATGGTTGCAATTGACTTCCATAGTATTTTTTTCCCCCTACTATGGAAGTCAAAACATCATTGTTTGTGGTTCGGCTGCAGGTTGGGAAGCAGGCTAGAACAGACTGTGGATGAAATATCCAAGGCTATTTTTTAAATATCAAATAATGTTTAATGTTTATAATATTTATAATATTTTATTTATGTAATTTCTGGATTTTAAATGACTGTTGTTGCTAGCTGCTAAGGCTGATGAGATGTTATCTTACCTGTGAATCATTCATCCTTATTTTTAGTAAAAAAATTTAAATGAATTAATATATTTTTAATTTTGTAATGTTTTGTTTAACAGGCAGTGATTTCAATAACAATCAAATCACTGGTGTTGTTTTTAATACTTGTTCTTGTATTTTTGTTATTCATGTTGAAATATTAAATATCGAGTGTCTATTTTGTATTTTTTCCAAGTCTTTTAGTAATCATTTGTAATGATAAGATCCTACAAAAATCCAGTACTTTACTTCAAGACAAACAACAAAACACAGAACAGTTTTTCAGGTGAAGGAAAATCTTGCAAATGACAAGGTAAGTAATAAAATTAAAGTCTTCTTTCTTCTTTCTTTTTAGTAATAATTAGAAATGTAAGAAATAAGTTAGTGTACTGTTGTGCATCCACTTGAGTTTGATCGTCTATTATGAGTCACACAGTTTTCCTAAACCTAAGACAGCAAAAGTAAAAGCTCAGATTATAGCTTATAATTACTGAATTTGTGTTCATCTTTAAAGTTGTTAAAAATTGTGAAAATAAATATTACAGTAAATATTTTAATAATATAGTGAGATGAAAATTGTTTGCACATAGTCCTTAATCTCCAGGAGAAAGTGAGTGAATAGTTTTAATACATTTTTATTATGCTTGTAAACAGTAGATGACATTAATAACATAAACTTTGTATACAATGACTACACAATATATATCAAGAATATATTCAATGTCATCAGAACGCAGGACAGTAAAAGAAAAAGTTAACAATGATTGATAAGAAACATATCAAAGGATAAGAAAAGCTATAAAAAAACGAGAGATTAATTTTTTTGTGGTGGCGACGTACCCCTTCTCTCATGTAAAAGTACACGACTGTCTCCTTCAGTAGGTTATCCACAGCACAATTGACTCACCAGTGAATTGTTCTAAAGCTCCCATCTCTGGTCGACTCTCTGAGCACCGTTACACAGGTTCCCCTCACAACATGAGACGCTCGCAACACCAAGATCATATTCTATGCCATCACAAAGTGATTTAGAGGCACAGCCTTTTAGCGCCATTGACCGGCCTCCAGAAGTTGCTGATGGAAAGAAAGAAAATAGGTTGATTCAGTCTAAGCTGGACATTGGTATATGTGATCTCTGTGTCAAATGATTAAACCTAAGAGAGTTTAAAAGATCATGACTTTAATCTTCTTCCTTTTTCAGATTCTCACATGTTATTTGAACACAGCGGTCTTCGTCCCCTGTACAGATCAATGTGTTTGTGCAGCTCTGAATATCACAGTAGTAACATTTCCTTCCATTGGGGATGTTAGAGGGATCTACGGGAGGAAAACAGGAATTATTTTAATAATTTTTTCTGTATAAAATAAATCTCCTTTAACTGCTCCATTCAGTCAGTTCATGACAGAAAGCCACACCCTGTTTTATTTCCTGATTGAATGTCATTTGGAAGTAAAATGACTTTACAGAAGATAGTCATTTGCACATGATCATTGAAGGACAATATCTGCAGCATCTTGGAGATTACACTCATCTGTGTCACAGCAGGAAGTAGTTGTTTTTATATATCCTAAGTTCAAGGACCCACTTTGACAGACAAGAGCACAATCTTTAGTCTTCACTTTAGTATTAGTGTCACCTAAAAAACAAGAATGACACAGGAAAGACCAATTAAACTGCACATTATTTTGATGGAAAATTTAATTATAAATGTCAAAATGTAGCATGTTTCTCATTCAAACATTAAAAAAATCATAACATTATGAGAGAAAATAAATCAAATATCAGAAATATATGTGCATTATTCTGTGATTGAAATCATAAATGAGTATCTGTTCTGTTGCAGCACCAGAAAATAGTGGCAGCATCTCTAATCAGTCAATCAGTGAAATATAACAGTAAATTTCAATCATATTGGACTTACCAAATTGTGTTCCTCCTGTTGAACTCATGCACTTTGAATATCCACTATGACATGTTTGTACTGTTTGATCTGCACAAGAACCATTCAGACCCTTACACTCATAACATCTGAGAGAGTGTCCTGTAGTAATAAAACAGAGACAGTGAGAGAGAACATCTAATGATCTGTATTAGTAATTAAAAACATCACAAACTATTTGTCTTTGTCTGTAATGAAACAGAGACAGTGAGAGGGAGATCCAATGAAACAAAGAAAACATTGTCTTTTTGTTTATTTGTACCTGCAGTGAAAAGAATGAAGAGAAGAAAAACTGAGATTTGCAGATCCATCTTTGATCAGGAGGTGAATGAAATAACGTCTGTTTCAGAGCTCATTTTATAGTTTTTTTCAAAAGGGGAGTGTTTTCATGAGAAAATGAAAGTTTAACAAAAGTAGGCACTTCTTGAAACAGAAAGAGATTTTTAATTTTTCCCCTTGAAGAACACACACATATAACTGCTGAAATTCTGACAGTAACAAACCATTTTCCATTAAAACAGGAATATACTGTAGAAAGCAGTGCATTATGGGTAATATTTTTCATTTTTGAGAAAGTAGCCTACAGGAATATACTGTTTTTTTTTTTAACAATGCTAACAAAGAGTTAACAACGCTCAAAGTCGACACTCAGAGGCTGTGTTCTAAATCACACCCTATACCCTCATTCACTATTCCCTACATTAGTTCACTAATATAGTCCACTTGACAGAGTGAATGAAAAGAATTGAGTGAATTCAGACACTGATGAACACCTGATAATCAGAATCACTGAAGGACAGAGAAACAAGACCAGAAAAAAAGAGAAGAGACGAGCAGAAACTCAAGAACTACAACTTACTTCAGCCACAACGAATGTGAAACCAGTTCACAAACCAGTTTGACATTATTTCTTTCATACATGTACACACTCAAAAAAATAACTTGTTGGTCTAACTTAATTCAATTATGACACCTATTTCCACACAGTTGAACTGATTTATTTGAACTTAAGCTAGGTTAATTGTACTGATGAATAAAATTCATCCTAATTGAATGAGATCACACCAGTTTCATTTGACGTATTCTGTGAATGTTTCCTGAACATAATTCACTCTTGTTGATCCAACCAGTGCTATTGCAATTCAGACTGGTGCCCTTGTGCAGAGTTGCTCAAGTTTTCTGTGAAACATTTGTAGCATGCATGTAATGATCAGGTAAAGAACTTCTCATCACTGGCCTTAGCACAGTTAAAGCTTGTTGAGAACAACATAAATTTATTTCATGTAGCCACCAATAGCCTAACCACAAGGTCTACACTTCAGCATAATGGTAACCTCATAAAAATCGACATAACATAAACTCTTTTAAATGTCAAATATAACTGAACATCAAACTTTAAAATGTATTTCCCTTTCCTAAAAAACACATTAAACAGCACTTAATTTCAACATTTACTGTCCCGATCTATCCGTACGCAAAGCATGCTGGGAACTAGAAATCCACTGCCCAGTTTCAATCAATGCAACATAAATGATTTGTGTAGTCCCAACACAAATGGTTTAGGTTAACCTAACAATTTGCAAATTTAATTTCATTTAACATAATACAATTGAGTGCAAATGCCAATTAAGTAAAAAACTAAAGATTTGTGTTGGTTCAGCTTATTTTATTTAAATAAACTGAGCAAGCAGCTAGAATCATTTTTTCGAGTGCAGAAGTTCTTGTTGAGAATTAACAGATTTGGATGTTGATGTTTTATTGAAAATAAAAATGTATTGAATTTGCTTTAGTTGAGCTCTTGACTCTTTTACATTAGCTTTCTCTGGCTGCTTGTAACTGAGTGTTTATAAAGCAAAGTTGTTATGGCAGGAAAAAGCCAACATGAAGTTGATCAGTTTTTTTGCCTGTTGTGATGATGCTGTAATCATCTTGGTCTAATTCACTGATCTCTTTCTGTGTCTAGTCTTTGATTTAAAGGTGCCCAAGAATGCTTTTTCACAAGATGTAATATAAGTCTAAGGTGTCCCCTGAATGTGTCTGTGAAGTTTCAGCTCAAAATACCCCATAGATTTTTTTAAATTAATTTTTTTAACTGCCTATTTTGGGGCATCATTAACTATGCACTGTTTTTTTTCAGCGCGCCGCCCCTTTAAGACGCGTGCTCCCTACCACACGAGCTCTTGATTATATTACAGCACATTTACAAAGTTCACACAGCTAATATAATCCTCAAATGGATCTTTACAAGATGTTCGTCATGCATGCTGTATGCATGCTTCGAATTATGTGAGTAAAGTATTTATTTTGATGTTTATATTTGATTCTCTATGAGTTTGAGGCTATATGCTCCGTGGCTAATGGCTAATGCTACACTGTTGGAGAGATTTATAAAGAATGAAGTTGTGTTTATGCATTATACAGACTGCAAGTGTTTAAAAATGAAAATAGCGACGGCTCTTGTCTCCGTGAATTCAGTAAGAAACAATGGTAACTTTAACCTCATTTAACAGTACATTAGCAACATGCTAACGAAACATTTAGATAGACAATTTACAAATATCACTAAAAATATCATGATATCATGGATCATGTCAGTTATTATTGCTCCATCTGCCATTTTCGCTGTTGTTCTTGCTTACCTAGTCTGTTGATTCACCTGTGCGGATCCAGACGTTACTGGCTGCCCTTTTCTAATGCCTTTCATAATGTTGGGAACATGAGCTGGCATTATGCAAATATTGGGGCGTACACCCCGACTGTTACGTAAACACGTCTTTTAAACAAATGAGATTTACATAAGAAAGAGAAAGCAATGGAGTTTGAAACTCAATGTATGTCTTTTCCATGTACTGAACTCTTGTTATTCAACTATGCCAAGGTAAATTCAAATTTTGAATCTAGGGCAATGGTTATTTTATGTTTATTTATTATACCATGTCTGTTAACAACAGCATAAAAACTGCAATGTTTATGATGATGAAAACTATATCACCTGATCATTTTGTTTCTGGTTTCTTTGCATCAAATTATGTGTTTTGGTAAACACTGTTACAAAGACCACAAACTCACACAAAAAGCCAAACTAAAGGAAACACTGATAATTTTCAATAAAACATCAACATCTAAACCTCTGTTAATTCTCAAAAAGAACTTCTGCTGAGATTTTGAAAGATTTATTGTCTTCTTTTATTTTCAGTTAATTTCAGGCTGTGTGGCTTTAAGTCAGTTGTAGTTGTGCTTCATTTTCTGAGAGTGCAAACATTGATTCAATGCCATTACATTACAACATCAATTGAGGGTGCAAAAGTGATATTGATTCAATGAGGTTAACATTGACACATTAACATTAATTTAACATTATTTCGATCATTGCTTATTATCTGGGATGTCAAACAGCATGTTAGTATTACCCACATTACCCAGAAGGCTACACTCTAAAAAATGCTGGGTTAAAAACAACCCAAGTTGGGTTGAAAATGGACAACCCAGCAATTGGGTTGTTTTAACCCAGTGGTAGGGTTAAATGTTTGCCCAACCTGCTGGGTAGTTTTATTTAACTCAACTATTGTTTAAAAATTACTGTATTGCTTAATTAAAATTAACCCAAAGTATGTTGGAAATGAACATTTATTAATGTTCAATGAATAATTATTAAACAATAAACATTTATTAAATTGCTTATTAATTAATTTTTATTAATAAACTATTAAACTATTAAATTTATGTTAATAAAATATTAAAGCTTATTAATAAACATTCACCTTTTGTCTATTATTGTTGCCTCTAATTGCATCTGGTTTTTAATTTCCCAACTATTTTGGGTTCATTTTAAGCTAGCCATATAGCAATTTTTAAACAATAGTTGGTTTAAATAAAACTACCCAGCAGGTTGGGCAAACATTTAACCCAATTGCTGGGTTTGTCCATTTTCACCCCAACTTGGGTTGTTTTTAACCCAGCATTTTTTAGAGTATATATTTTATTCTGTTTATATGATCATGTACTGATATACTAATGGTATAAATTTCATGTTACATCACGTGGGTCAAGTTTTCCCATAATATTCTATTTTCTGGCTAGATAAATCATAAAAACCTTAAAAGATAATTGTATACTATGAAAGGTCATCTAATAATTTAACTAGGGCTGTCAATCGATTAAAAATTTTAATCTAATTAATTACATACTCTGTGATTAATTAATCTAAATTAATCGCATACATAATTTTTGCTGTGAAAGTATTAAATATTTCAATTCAAATGAATCAATGCAGGGTTTTTCCTGGGTCAAAAATGGTCTTCGGTGGTGACAGACATGGTCATCCACACAAACAGTAAAAAGTGCCCTACCCACGTGATCTGCGAGCCCGATACTGACAATAAAGTACCCATCACTCTCACTGTAATTCATTCTTGCCCTCTTTGCAAAAAAAAAAAAAAAAGTGATTTTATAGCTTTGTAAGAGAAGATGCTTTTTTGCTAAACCTGAAAAGTATTAAAAAGTAGCATTTAGAAGTTATATTAACTAATAATATAATTTTCTACCATATACAATTGAATGCACCTAGCTAACAACAACTTGCTTTGTTCTGGTTTCACCTCACTCCAGTCTAAAATAACTGATTTTATAGGTAGGCCTAATTTACTACACATTGTCATTTAAATAACCTGAAAATATTCTGGATTATTAAGGCTATTTTACTTACCACTCTTGCTAAATGGGGTAAGCACACTTATTTTCTCATTTCAGAGTTGTTTGAGTAAATGATTCATTATAGACCATGTGGACAGATCTGTTGTTGTCATGATTCATTAAAATGAATCTGTTCAAATGAGTCATTAGGTCGCGAATTGGACATTAGCGGACGTTGACGCGTTGCGTGCGAATCGCGACTGTCATTAGGACATCGTAAAAGATTTGTCAACACAGAAAACACTTCACCACTGGATAGGACTTTCTTTTTGTTTACTGAAAGTGTGGTTTATGTCAGCTGCACGTGCAGGGCGCCTGTCAGAGAAGATGAGGTGACGTTCTTTTGAGCACTATTCACACCCAACGGTTATTCAGGAAAAAACATTCTCTGAATGCGCCTCGTGAAACATGGATTCGGTCTTACGAACTTTTAGCATCGTGTCAGTTGATTTAGATTATTATGTTCGAGGTAGAGAGAGTGCAAAGAAGGTGCTTACTTTGAAGACAAAGAGAGCTCGCGTGGACGAGGGAGGAGCTCTGCTCGTTTTGTCCGTCAGCGCAGCAGTCATCTCCCTCCTTCATTTTACAGACGAATGATGGCTAGAACGGCTCCAGGTTCAAAGGTCAATACGGAATGGATTAATCTGCGTTATTTTTCTTAACGCGTTATTTTTTCTCAGATTAATTAATCGAAATTAACGTGTTATTTTGACAGCCCTAAATTTAACATCATACTTTCTCACCTTCCATAAAATTGAAGCTGCATGGCTACATGACTTGCCCAGGCCAGCGATGCAAGAGCACCCTGCTGTCTCTACTGCTCCCAGGTTTGTCACCAGTACCCAGGCCGAGTGTGCTTGATTGCTGGACTGACTAGGCTGAACATCAGCCTTCAGAAATACCAGGTCTTTCAGGCCTACTTGGTGGAATAATACAAGACCACTTTACCACTGTGAAGGTACTGGTAGGATTCAGTGCTCTTGTAGTTTTTCATAGCAACACCATCTACTCCAAGGGACAGCACAAATTAATTAAATGTATATTCCCCCGTTACGTTATTTCTGGCCACTTTCTCATGTCATCCTTCCAGTCACTAGTGGCGATCCTTGAAGGATGCGATACATTGTATAATGTAAAGTTTACTTATACTGACAAATTATCTTTGGTTTGTAGCGCTGATTACACTTCCTCTGTCTGTGGCATTTGAGGCGGAAGTCGAAAGACAATCGCGTTCACCGGAAATGGATAAAGTGGGCGGGATTACATAAGGTCTATAGAGGGTATGCATTGACATCACTTTCCCGCCGGAACGCGCTCCTTCAGCTGGACTGAGTGGTAAAAGAACCTGCTGCGTGACTGGATTTAATAGAGGAAACTGCAAAAACTTGAGTAAAACAAACGATTACACTAAAGGTTGGTGTAATGATGGGTCAGTAGAGTGTGGATCCATTTGCAGCTTTATTAACACAATGCCAAATACAAACAAGGGCAAGGCAGTACCGTAAACAAGGACAGGCAATGGTCGGGGCTGACAGCAGAGAATCAGAGTCAGGTCACAGGCAAGGATCAAGACAGGCGGCAAACAATCACAGATCAGTAAACAGGCAGGAATCAGGGCAGACGGCAAAGGTTCACCAGAGGTAAACAGTCCAGGTAATAACGAGATATCAGTCCACAAAATAAACGCTCAGAAATGATCACCACAGCAAATCAAGACTTCACAATGGATGTGTGTGTGCGCGTCTTAAATAGTGTGAATGTGATGCAGAGCAGGTGTAAACGCAATCAGTCCCAGGAATGAGGGCCTATGGGAGATGGAGTCCGGAATGGTTGTGAGTCAATATTCAGGTGATGGCTCCCTCCGGCGGTCCGGAGGATGCACTGTGGGAGTCGCATTCGTGACAGTTGGGCTCGAAAGTATTCCTTACAACTTGTCAAATAAACCTAATCCATGGAAATTGACATGCAGCCAGGAATCGTGTTTCCTGACATTTATATGTGCCTGATTTCGACACAGGGACATATATAAAGCAAATCTGCCTGTGAATATTTTATATAATTACAATATAGGTCGGTTTAAATCCGAGTAATCACTTATATCAATGTTATATATCATCATATCATCCAGCCCTAAAACTTGTATAGTTTTTGTCAGTGTTTATTTAAAAACACCCAATTATGTAGAATTTAAGATGGTAAATATTTAGTTGATGAGTTGTCAACATAATATATAACAATACAATATACGGTATGATTTTATCTCAAAAGCCAACATTTTGACACAAAATGATAACTGCAAATCCATGTTTCTCTGCCTGGAGTCCAGCTGTTTCTGTGAATTGCAGTGATCCATTTGCAGTCTTTAAATATATACCTCAGGTTTTATGTCAAAGCTATTTGTACAGTCAACAAAGCTCTTTCCCGTTTTGGATGTGTTTTGTGTGTTTTTCGCGGCATTCACGCTGAAAACCAATGCTGCCACTCAGTGAGCGTGGCTGCAGTCTTAACGGCTGACGGTGATGTCACGTGCAAACCCTCTATACTCGTTGACCTTATGTAGCCCTGCTGTCTTTTGACTCCCGGTTTGAATTTCCACAGCAATCTTATGTATTTATGAATTAACTGATCGTTTTAAAATCTTCCTGGTCTACTGACATTAAGACATCTGCTTTAAATATTACAATGCTCATGATAACTTTTCTTAACTCTACAATAAGTAAATCCACTTCACTAATTATTCTTTCACAGTGATGCCATAGAAATATATAGGGCTACTGCAAAAATGGAAGTTCAAATACAAAATTCTCAAGATGGCTGCACGCACGTTTCTCTGGCGCATAAGGTCTACAGTTCCCATCTAAGTTACATTAATATAAAACCCAATTCAGTATTTTTCTTCCTATATTTCACAAACAGTGAGCTTAGCCTGGTACAGTATTTGCTCTGCTGGCACTTCTGTCTTCTCTTTTCCCAGCATGATAATTGGATAATAATTGTATAATTAAGTGATTAATTAAGTGATGATTGAGCATTAGAACAGAACAGAGAAACAAAAGCTAAAACTGACTTCCAGCCACAGTTTTGGATGAAAGTTTCAGCTATAAATGCAGTGTAAAGTTTAATTGTATATTAAGAAATATTCTTGTTTTAGTGGAATCAATTAAAATAAGTTCAGAGTACTCATAACATTGTTTTTTTTTTTTTTTAATGAACTGAATTGAGGTAATCGGTTTCATCAAATGAAATGAGTTACCTTAACTTGTTGGGTTTTACAGTGAATGAATGCAAATTCCCGCGATTAACCTCTGGGATTTTGGAGCACCAACTTGTAACAGTTGGTCAATGCGTTCTTTTATTGATTCCCTGTCTTATTCTGCCCTCTAGTGGCTAATATCAAATGAGAAAATGCTGCTATCCTCACTTAGTGTAAATAGAATATATATTTATTAAAAGTATTAAATGGATGCGGCCATATTGGAAGAACAAAAACCCACACAACACCTTCGCCTAACCCTACCCAATAAATACTTTTAATATTATTAAACACTCGTTAGGCAGTTTACTTCCACTTTTAGTACATTATTTTCATTTTTATTAAAAATAAGTGCCTTTCTGATGTGATAGCCTATGTGATGGGCAAATAGAGAAGAGCAAGCTCGGCAAAAGGCAGATTTGAAACCACAGCGATCGCAGTAAAAGCTAAAACTGTGAGCGAACACGCTACTATTGCGCCACGGAAGACATTAAATTGTGTGTCTTTTATTAAACTTGATATACAATAATGACTTATGTTGAAATAACGAGTTATGTCGAAATAACGACTTAATTAATATCTTGAAATATTACGAGATAAGTTTTCTTTTTTCTCCCCACCATAAGTTTTCTTTTTTTTTCTATCATGCGGTGCAGGGCTTCCATATTTACAGATAGCCTACTTAAATTCACAGTAAAAACAACAACAACAACAAAAACATTTCTTTAGCTGATATAATGTTAATTTACCAACCTATTGTAGTACTTATATCTTTGTAATACACAGATAACTGCCAAAAACTGGTGATGGTAGTGTTGGGAGTAAGGCGTTACAAAAGTAATTATATTAGAGTAATATATTACTTTTTTGCTGTAACGCAGTAATATAACGCATTACTAATAAAATTTGGGTAATATTATAATCATTACAATCTCAGAAACGCACGTTACAACGACGCATTTTAACCCGAAATTAAGTGGTGTTGGTTTTATTTTTTACCAGCACCGCAAGACATTCCAGCACCAGAGCAAAAAAAATCTGCAGGTAAAATAGTGTCTATTTCCTGCTGCTGGAATTCGATAGTTGAGATGACTGCAGAGACGGATTCTACATTTGTGAGATGGACATGTACTCCCATTACTTTCAGAGAAAAGGACAAGAACGTAATAGTCAAGTGCAATATTGCAATATATGTGCGGCACTGAGGGAACTTTCTAGAAATAGCACTTGAAAAAACACCTGAACACACTAACACTAAATAACCTATAAGGGTCTGGGAAGATAAAGAATACACTGGACAAGAGCGTGGGCAAGACAAAGCAACAGATGTAGAAATATCAGTGAGTCGTGAGAGCACACGCCTTCTGGGAATGGACACACCCTCCACAGTAAAATACAGGTTCTTTATTAGCATCTGATTCCATGAAGAACATTTAATATTTATGGAACCATTCTATTGCACAAAAGATTCTTTATAGTGGAAAAGGGTTCTTTAGATTATTAACTCTAAATCTTCCATTTAAGAAGAAAATGGTTATTTTAAGAACTGTTCACTGAAAGGTATTGGGGAACACAGAATGGTTCTTCTATGTCTTCACTGCAAAACATTTTTATTTTTAAGAGTGTAAAACCGGGGACACACCTAACGATTAGTTGAAACATTCTAAGACTGAACTGAACACACATACCGATTGTTTCCTTTGACGGGAGCCGATTTATATACTCACACATGGAATTTGAACACCGACTGTAATCGCAGACTGAACGCAACTGGCTCTGACTGGACGCGTTTGAGCGCGATCAGTCATAAGTATCAATTTATATTTATAATCGGCCTTACAATCGTTAAGTTAAGTGTGCGCGGTTTAAGCAAAGTATTGTTAAGCTCTCTTTGGTCTATTTCTCTGGGAATGAGAACATTGTACCAGTCGCACTGAGACATTTCAAATGATACCAAACAGGGAGAACAACGTTCCGCAGCCTCACATTGGTTAAATAAAACTGAACAACTCAACTCTCCTTCAGTGGATTATTGTTACATGCGTAATATAATTTTTGTTTCAAAACTATTTATTTCATGTCAGTCAGAATTAGGCTAGTTGCCTTGTTTGTCACTTGTGTCTCCAGTTCAGTTTTTATTAATTCCAAGTTAGTTCCCTTAGGTTTAATTACATTTATCACCTGTCAATCATTATGTCTCTCTGTGTATTTAAGCCCTTCGTTTCCTCGCTTCCTCAGTTCATTGTCTTGGCTGGTAGTTTTAGTATTAGGTGCTCATGGTAATCTGTGTGTTTCCTTTTTGAGTTCATTATTAAAGACAGTTTTTTTTCATTATTAAATACTCTCTAAAAATGTAAAAAAAAAAAATAATAAAATAAAAAAAAATGCACTTTTGACTGCACATAGGCATTAAGCTTGTCCAGCCTTAAAAAATGCATTTTTGTTTTCTTTTTGTCATGATTTGAGTGCTTAGAAACAAAATTTGTTAGATAGTTGTCAGATTTCATTGGTGATTTCAAATATTAATTGTTAACTTGGTGAACAGCTTTGGAGAATTTTCTGTTCAAAGAGATAGGACCTGCTCTTGCACGACTGAATTAGATGCCCCAGAGGCGTTCCAAAGATTGTTGCCAAGGACTTGCCCTAAAGGGACTTTAGTCCCTTTCTGGATTCCATCACGTTTTCCTTTAAACCATTTTTCTGTGTGTGAGATTCCAAAAACATCCTGTGCCCTTTTCATCATGTGATCTTTCTCTGTACACCTTAAAGAGATGCAGGCCTCACGTCATAGTAATGAGTGACCTTATATTCCTTTTATGTACTTCAGTCACTGAACTGCTAGTTTCACTTCTTATATTCTAATTATATAATGCAACTCTGGACAATAAAGTGTGTGCCAAATGATTGAACTGCACTTTGAGTCTGTCTCATTTTTTGGCATCCAGGTACCTGCTTTTCTGTGCCGAATTGCTCAACCTAAAACATTTTCTCTAACTATTTGATCTTCAAATTATTTTATCTGACACTGTGCTTTGTTTGTGTTAGCCCAATTTTTTTGTTCTTTAATTTGTTTGGAAAATGCATGGATGGATATTTTTATTATTTTGGACCAGAAAAAAAAAAAGAAAAAGAACAAAGTTTTTCTAATTTAAGATGCATACCTGACATCAGAAGAAAAATTATATATATATAATGTATTTTTCTAATGTCAGGTATGCATCTTTTGTTATTTCAGAGCAGTTGTTGTTTTGTATTGATCATTTTTGAACTGATTGTGTAATTGGCATGATACTTTGATCTTTTTAAAACTTGGGGGAAAAAACAACTTTTATCTTTTTAGTGCTTGTGAATGTGATCAAAATGATGAAACTCACTCTGATGTGTTTTAGGATCATTAAAGAATTTGTCTTTTATAGTGTCCAAAGTCTGATCTTTAATGATTTCAGAGAAAATGAAACTGTTTAAACAGGATGAATCATGAGCATCCAGTGTGTTGGTGTTGGTCATATATACTGAATTGCAGCTACTTTAGGGCAGTGGTTCCCAACCTTTTATACACAAAGACCCCCCTCCTCTCCGAATCCATACTGCATGTTTGTTAAAGAATGCATCAAAAACTTGGGTGTTTATATTGATAGCTCCCTGAAGTTGAACACACAAATAAATCATGTGGTAAAGTCAAGTTTTTATTTTCTTTTGAGAAATTTGGCCAAGATGAAATCATGTCTGACTTTTAAGAGCCTTGAATTTGCAATCCATGCTCTCATATCATCCAGACTTGATTACTGTAATTCGCTGTACAAGGGTAGTCAAGCATCTGTCCTACAGCTGCAAAAGGTTCAAAATGCTGCCGCAAGATTGTTAATCACCCCATATTTCAGTGGACCCGCTTTGCATTCACAAAACTAGGTAGGATGAGCGCATAGTTGTCTTTCCATTCTTCTTTGTATGCCCTATTTTTGCTGTCAACTTTCCTCTTTAGACTCTTTGATAGTGCCATTTTCTCTCACCAGCTAGCTTAAATGTTAACATCACTCTGCACACAATGTAATAGCGTACGCAAACAATTAAAAAAAAATGCAGTTTAGTATGTGAGGATGCCAAGGAATACTTCTAAATGTGTAAAAATAGGCTACATCAAATCATTATTACAATAAGTTAGGCTCCATTTTGTAACAAGCAAATTAAAATGATACACATCTATTATTCACAATATGGAAAGAGGAAATAAAACAGAGTTTGTTATGAGCATGACTCAAACATGCCATTAATGGGCTTATTCAAGTCTTCTTTTATTTTTTGAGTCATTTTTATCCATTTCGCATCTCCTACATATGTGTGTTTTAGCAAAACTGTCTGTGTTGCAAGCTGGTGAATGAAGATACTTCACAGGTTAAATGTCACTACTCTGCTTTATTAATTTATCCAGTGTAAAACCCGGACACCGCCACACAAATGTGGCTTTTTGTTAATAACTGTCCTACTACAGGATTTAAACAGCTCAATACCAGTTACAAAATACACTGCAAAGGCAGGAACACACCAAGCCGACGCTGACGAACTAGTGGCGATGAAAGCAGACTGCGGGGTTGGCTCACGTCAGCAGCGTCTGGGTTCAAAGTTTCTCTGACACACCAAACCGACGCTCGATAGCCGATGGCCAAGTAGCACATCACTCTGCGCCTGCATGAGATGAAATGCCTTTCTGTACCAGCAGGTGGCAGTAGCTGAACGGCCAATCAGAATGATCAGATGGCCCAATGGACCGAGCTCCAACGTCGATTCAACATGTTGAATCGCCCGAAAAAAGCAGACGAGGACCAACTTCAGCCGACGGTGTGGAACACACTGAGAAAACTTAGTCGGCCGACGAACAAAAACTACCGACGGCTGACTGTCGGCTTGGTGTGTTTCTGCCTTAACAGTCTGCCACAGGCAATTCTAGTTTCATTTTATTCATTTCTTAAATTATACTTTGACTATGTTCTGGTCCACCATGTAGTGGCGAAAATATTTTTGGCCCAATGCCAAGCTTAATTGCCGACCCCTGCCATATTTGGTATCATTTGAAATCTTAGAATCTAAACTTTACAGAGAATACTTTTAACTTTTGTTTTTATGATAAACAAGGCGGCAAAATTTAGTTTACATATGCACTGATCCCAGACACGAATTTCCGCATGATGATTGCGAAGAAAATTTTCTACAAATAAGTATTTTTTATATTTTTCACAAAACAGTCATGTCATATATCACAAGAAATCTATCATTCCAAGGAATTTGCCCATGTAGATTAATTGTGTGACATTCATAGATCGAATGATCTTCCAAAGGATCATTATATTCTTCCCTTCAGGTGCATTTGAATAACTCTTGCATACAATATGATAAAGACAAAATTCTTTTAGGGTTTCCTGTGAAATGACACCACAATTTTGCATTTAGAGCAATGTATGTGGGTATGGGAAGCTTTTCAATTTGGGTAGGCCAATTCCAGGTGGGAATCCCCAAAATGGTCCTGGAGTTTAAGAGATTACCGTAAACACATCACTCCATCTTTGGTCTCTCTACATTGGCTTCCTGTACAGTATAGGATTGATTTTTTTCAGCATCTTTTATTAGTGTATAAATCTTTGCATGGCCTTGCACTGGCTTATTTATCAGATTTGCTAATTGAGTATCAGTCTGGAAGAACATTGAGATCAACAACTCAAAATTAACTTAAAATTCCAAGTACCAAGTTAAGTCAGAAAGGGAATTGTGCATTTTTGGTAGTAGCACCAAGATTTGGAATAGTTTACCCTTGCATGTTAGGGATACTGAATCTGTACATGTTTTTAAAATACAACTTAAGACACAGTTGTTTGCCATGGTGTATTTGTCTTGTTGATGATAACAATAATAATAAGAAGAATTACTGTATTATTATTGTGTTATGTTTTGACACTGAGATGATGTAAAGCTCATTGGTCAACGTGTTGTTTTAATAGTGCTATATAAATAAAACTGACATCGACAATGAAAGATGACAGAATTTCCATTTTTGGATCAACTACACTTTAAGGAAGTTGGTTTAAGTAAACCTATACATTTCTTGCAATTCTTTTTTAAACCTTGATGCCTTCCTTTTAAGTTTCTGTTACAAGAACTGCCTTCTGTTAAACTTTCATTTTATCATAAAGACCCTCCCCTTTTGATAAGATATAAAATGAACACTGAAACAGGTGCGTTATTACATTCTCCTCCTGATCAAAGATGGATCTGCAAATCTCAGTTTTTCTTCTCTTCATTCTTTTCACTGCAGGTACAAAGACAAATAATGTTTGTGATGTTTTTGATTACTAATACAGATCATTAGATGTTCTCTCTCTCACTGTTTCTGTTTTATTACTACAGGACACTCTCTCCGCTGTTATGAGTGCATGAGTCTGACAGGTTCTTGTACGGGACAAACAGAACAAACATGTCTCAGTGGATATTCTCAGTGTGAGAGTTCAACAGGGATAACAAAAGTTGGTAAGTCCAATATGACTTAAATTTACTGTTATATTTGACTAATGGAGATGCTGCTATAATTTGCTCAAGCTGCAACAGAAAAAAATATTCATTTTTCTGATGGAATTTACAATTTCAATCACAAAATATTCTACATAGATTTTTTTTTTATTTGTTTTCCCTCAGATTGTTATGATTTGTATTTAAAAACAAATAAATAAAAGTGCTAAATGTTGACATTTATAAATCAGTTGTCCAGTTTAATTGATCTTTTCTGTTTCATTCATATGTTAGGTGACATTACTTCTAAAGTGCAGGCTAAAGGATGTGTTCCTGCCTGTCAAAGTGGGTCCATAAACTTTGGCCTTGTCAGGACAGCTACATCCTGCTGTAACACAGACCTGTGTAACCTCCAAAATGCTCCAGGTATTATGCTTCAACGACTGTGCAAATAACTATCTTCTGTTAAGTCAACACTCATCTTACTTCAAAGGACATTTAATCAGAAAATAAAAGGGTGTGACTCGCCGTGAACTGATTGAATTGAGCAGTAACTAAGTTGTTTCTGCTCAAGGAGTGTTGTATTAGATATGAGAATATAAAAGAATACTTTATTTCCTCCTGTAGAACCCTCTAATGTCCCGAATGGAAAGAAATGCTACACTTGTGATGGGGAGAGCTGCTCAGCCATATTGAGCTGTTCAGGAGATGAAAACCGCTGCATTACAGCAACAGGTGAGAATCTGAAAAAGGAAGAAGATTAAAGTCGTGATCTTTTAAACTCTCTTAGGTTTAAACAAATGACACAGATCATATACCAATGCCCAGCTTATGTAACTGTTGTAGGCCAGTAAAAGCTGTGCGTGTAAACTCTCCTGATCTCTAGCGACTGTCGCTACAGACTACAGTCTTTAGCCTCCTCATTAGCACGCCCGCTTCCCATGCCGGAGACCACAGTTCAAATCCTGCTGGGAGTGGGTCAAGTAGAAATGGTTACTCATAGACTGAATCAACCTTTTTTTTCTTTTCATCAGAGACTTCTGGAAGCGTGACAGCGACGGTAAAAGGCTGTATCTCTAAATCCTTTTGTGATGCTACAACAGCGGTTAGAAATGTTGTGAGCATCTCATGTTGTGAGGGGAACCTGTGTAACGGTGCTCAGAGTGTCTCCCAGAGCTTCCTGTTCCTCTGCTGTTCTCTGCTCTCCTACTTCCTGCTGCACTGAATCCAGCAGCTCTTCATCCTACAATAATACATATATCAAATCATCTATCAGAGGAAAATATTAGAATTATTTCTTTATTCATTCAATAAATAAATCATCTGTTTATTTTTTGTATTGAATTTGTAAAACAATAATTGTGTTCTCAATATAAGGATTTTCCTGTGCAGTTAAAGATCACAAAAGCAACAAGAGTCTTGTCTTTGATAACAGGAGTGAGCAAGTTTTTAATGTGAACAGAGTCCATAGAAGCAAACAATGTCTTTCTTTTGTTCCATTGAATAAACATTGTCTTAAATCCACTTCCTGTCTCTCATTCCTTGATGCTGATGATACATAATAAAAAATAAAAAAAGGTAATTGCGACTTTTTAATCTCACAATTCTGATTTTCTTTATCTCAGAATTGCATGTAATAAAGTTGCAATTGTGAGTTATAAAGTCAGAATTGCGAGATATAAACTAAATATAAAATATAAAAAGTTTATTCTGACTTGTTTTCACAGAAAAAAGACGCAATTGTCTTTTTAAATGTTTTATTCTGTGGGAAACAACCATCCATAATAATCCACCTTCTTACACACTACCCTGTAGAGCGGTGAAAAACTGTGCTTCCCGATTACCAACATGCACACTTGTTACCCAGGTTTTCTAAAATATACTGAGTCACAGCGCACCTCAGTGGACAACAAAAACTTTACAATACAAATGGCTCCTACAATATTTTTTTAACCTTTAATATTGTAATGTACCAAGTGAGAGGATACCCTGAACTCATGTTAAACTCCCTGAAAGAGTTAAAAGAAACACTGAATATGTCTGTCGAAATATTGAAAAAATTTCACAATAATGAACTTGCTCATTTTGAGTCACTTTGTATAGAATGCCAAGTCTGTCGAAATTAAAAATAAATAAAAACATAAATATACAAAGAAATGTAAAAAAAACCAAAAAGCAAAATAAATAAATAAATAAATATACATAGAAAAGCAAAAAAAAAAAAAAAAAAAAAAAAAATGTATATATATATATATTTTCTTTGATTTATTTATTCAATTCGATTTTTATTTATTTCTACATTTCTTTATTTATGTATTTATTTCCATATTTGTTCATTTCCACATTTATTCATTTGTACATTTTTACCTTTATGTATTTTTACATTTCTTTGCAATCGAGTACCTCAGGCATGACGTGTTTTTGTTGGCCAACCCGGAAGTTTGCGGCGCACAGGTTCATATTTTTGAGCTAACTGCATTTTAATGTAACTTCCAAAAAATTATTTTTATTTTAAAGTTAATTTTGAAGACTACAGGCTACACCACAAGGTGTCACTATGACCCCAACATATATTTATTTATATATCTATTTATTTATTTTTGCTTTTTTACATTTCTTTGTATATTTATTTATTTTTAATTTCGGCAGACTTGACATTCCATAACTTTGACCCAGAAACACATTTTTGTTTTACTAAGTAACTGAAAAAGTCTCAGCTTTCTAATTTAGTTAAAATCATATTATGGAAGCTCGTTTTTGTCACAACTGAGTAAAAACTTTAAGAAAAACTTTAAGTTTAAGAATTAAGAGAAACTTTCTTATAATTACTTAATGTCAGTTTGCGAACCGTGACTCTCGAAACTTGGCCCTCTCACCCCCTTCCCTCGATGGGAAAAAAGTAAACTCGGCCTAAAATCAGCCTTGCTTAATACTGCTTAATTCTATAATACTGCATGATACTTTTGGAACACAAATGAAGATATTTTTGTGCATGTTAACCAACACTTTCAAGGTTCAGAAAGGTAGGTTACTAAAGACATTGTTAAAATAGTCCACGTGACTGCAGTGGTTCAACTTTAATTTTATGAAGTGGCAAGAACACTTTTTGTTAGCAAAAACAAAAAGAATGATTTTATTCAACAATATCTTCTCTTCTGTGTCATTCTCATACGTTATTTACGTTCAGTGCTTCCAGGTTCTAGTGAACTCCCCGACACTGTTCACGTGATCAGCACGACGCATGAGTGTGATGCTGATGCAGGAGCCGGCCAAAAATGAGTAATTAATGACAGGATTTTCATTTTTAGGTGAACAAACCCTTTAAGTGAATTTACTGAAGGCTATATCAGGAAAAGTAACTGAGTTTACAATATGTATACATTCATTAATCTTATGCCTAACATGACGAAAATGTCTTTGTTAATGTCTCGATTACAAGCGAGATGAT
Organism: Megalobrama amblycephala; assembly: GCF_018812025.1. Classification (NCBI taxonomy): domain Eukaryota; kingdom Metazoa; phylum Chordata; class Actinopteri; order Cypriniformes; family Xenocyprididae; genus Megalobrama; species Megalobrama amblycephala. The sequence goes on along the minus strand of NC_063061.1, from coordinate 34,748,457 downwards.
AAATATTATGAAGTACAGTGTCTTTCAGCATATCTTCTGATGTTCATCCGTGTTTTCATGCCGTGGGAGAGATGATCGGTTCACTGACGCTGGCTGAATGATTCAGTCAACAGGCTTTCATTCCATTGCATCTTCTCACAAAGTAAATAGGCGACAGCTAAAAGATCAAAAATGTAATAACAATTGCTGCACTGATAAATTGATGTTAATTCCGGACTTGCTTTCTTCCTTTTGAAACTGTTGGAAAATGTTATAAAATTTTAATACATTTTAAAACTACATTTAGCATTATTTATCACCAGATGGCAGCAGATCATCTTTTGTAGGGGGAGAGTGGGGATGGCTGCAACAGTTTTTGCATTTCCTTGAGTTTCTCAGAGACTGTTTTTATTGGAAAGCAAACAGTTTAATACAATATACCCACATCTGTCAGCTACTCACCCACACTGCTGCAACACGTGTAGTCTACACAATTTATACTTGAATAGACAAAGTCAAATGTTGCTACTGGCCCCAGGGGAAGTTAAAATGTAATACAAATCATTCTTTAACATCATTTTCAAATGTATTTGTTTTACTTGTGCACAGACAGAGTCTTCCCCAAGTTAAATCGTCTGGGAGAAAACATTTAAGTAGTAACAACCAGGTTTTGGTAAATTAATACGAACTACAAAATATTTTTAAATCAAAATCAACACACTGAAGTTTAATAACTTCTGTAAAAGCTTACTGAACTGAACTATTGTAACTTAAGTGAATGTTGCATTATATTCTTATATTCTTATATTCTTGCAAGTTATGTGGCAAACAATGAAAAAAGGGGTTACCATGAAATAACCAAAATGGAACGTCTCCCAAAAGTCATATAAGGAACCTTGAACTGCAGCACTTTCATTACCAAAAGAGGATTTTTTTAGGAATTTCCCGAATGTTCTGTAAAGGTTCCGAATTTTCGTCACTTTTTGAGAACTTTTAGGGAACATTGCGCAAGGTCACAAGAACATTGCCTTCTACGTGGGGAGGACTTTACATGGTTTCCCAACAAGCCTTAACAGACATTAAAGGAACGGAAACATTGTGATTTCATTCTGTTCCTGACACAAGATGGATCTGCGAGTCTCTGTCGTTCTTCTTTTCATTTTTCTCACTGGAGGTACAAAAAACAGCAAGTATTTAATGTATTATTTGGTACACTGAGGTCACTGAATGTCTCTCTCTCCGTTTTTAAGGAAATTCTCTCAGGTGTTACTCGTGCTTACCTGATTCGACGGGTTCCTGTAAAGCAAAAGTGGAAACATGCCCAGTTGGATATTCTAAATGTGCGAGGAGTGTACTGGAACAAACAGTTGGTAAGTCCAGTGTGAAGTGGAAATCTGCTGTAATAATTTACTGAAAGTGAAGCTGGAGAGAAAGTACTTGTGGATCTCTTCACATGACTGCAAATCTTGGAATAATTTTATCTTATTATATGGCTGTTTATGTCTTTTTTGCAGGTTCCTCTAAGGTGTTCTTCACATCTAAAGTGTGTGCAGATAAGTGTGTACCAGGGATCCATCAGATAGATGAAGGGACGTTGTCTCTCCACTGCTGTGACACTGACCTTTGCAATGCAGCAGGTATTGTTCCTCATTTGACTGTGTGCAGTTTGATTTTACCTACAGTAACATAAAATGAGGAAATGAATTATAAAAGTCATTCAATAATTCAAACAAACAATAATAATAATACACAAGTGATGGTTCATAAGATGCACAATATCAAGAGTAGAAAAAATAGTGTAAAGTTTGAACAGCATGAAAAGTGTATGGATTAGTCAAGTGCTTTCTGAGAGTTTTTACTGTTTTTAAAAATTTTTGATGAAATTGATCAACAATAAACATGCCATTTTTTAATAACTATTATTATTAGTAGTAGTAGTAACACCAATTTTCTTTATCATCTTGATTAGATGGAGTGTTTAAGGGAAGCTTCCTCCTGCTCTTCTCTCCTCTGCTCTTCTACTTCCTGTTTCAGTGAGTCCAGATTCAAGACTTCAGATTCTAGTGAAGATCAGCACAAAAACTGAATATGAGACACAATTGATTTAATTTACTGAATACAGCTTGTTTGTTGCTCTGTTGTTCTTTGGTTTAAGGAACTAAAAAAAATTTATTTACTGCATCAGCACTAACAGATGTATAAATGTATAAAAGTTATTATAGAATGTAATAAAGAATTAAGGAAACAGAGTGTGCTAAACTGCTGTAATAAAATATTTATGTATTAGCCTACACATCTTTCTCAGTTATTTCTGTGACTGACTGGAAATTTGATTTATTTTGGTTATTCAACTAGTGAAATTTAAAAAGGTTGAAATGCTTAGAAATAATATGCCTATAATCCACAACTGCCCAATTACATTTAATACATTAAGCAAAATTGTCTATGTTGCACATACACTCACCTAAAGGATTATTAAGAATACCATACTAATACTGTGTTTGACCCCCTTTTGCCTTCAGAACTGCCTTAATTCTACGTGGCATTGATTCAACAAGGTGCTGAAAGCATACTTTAGAAATGTTGGCCATATTGATAGGATAGCATCTTGCAGTTGATGGAGATTTGTGGGATGCACATCCAGGGCACGAAGCTCCCGTTCCACCACATCCCAAAGATGCTCTATTGGGTTGAGATCTGTTGACTGTGGGGGCCATTTTAGTACAGTGAACTCATTGTCATGTTCAAGAAACCAATTTGAAATGATTCGAGCTTCGTGACATGGTGTATTATCCTGCTGGAAGTAGCCATCAGAGGATGGGTACATGGTGGTCATAAAGGGATGGACATGGTCAGAAACAATGCTCAGGTAGGCCGTGGCATTTAAACGATGCCCAATTGGCACTAAGGGGCCTAAAGTGTGCCAAGAAAACATCCCCCACACCATTACACCACCACCACCAGCCTGCACAGTGGTAGCAAGGCATGATGGATCCATGTTCTCATTCTGTTTACGCCAAATTCTGACTCTACCATCTGAATGTCTCAACAGAAATCGAGACTCATCAGACCAGGCAACATTTTTCCAGTCTTCAACTGTCCAATTTTGGTGAGCTCGTGCAAATCGTGCAAATTGTAGCCTCTTTTTCCTATTTGTAGTGGAGATGAGTGGTACCCGGTGGGGTCTTCTGCTGATGTAGCCCATCCGCCTCAAGGTTGTGCGTGTTGTGGCTTCACAAATGCTTTGCTGCATACCTCGGTTGTAACGAGTGGTAATTTCAGTCAAAGTTGCTCTTCTATCAGCTTGAATCAGTCGGCCCATTCTCCTCTGACCTCTAGCATCAACAAGGCATTTTCGCCCACAGGACTGCCGCATACTGGATGTTGTTCCCTTTTCACACCATTCTTTGTAAACCCTAGAAATGGTTGTGCGTGAAAATCCCAGTAACTGAGCAGATTGTGAAATACTCAGACCGGCCCGTCTGGCACCAACAACCATGCCACGCTCAAAATTGCTTAAATCACCTTTCTTTCCCATTCTGACATTCAGTTTAGAGTTCAGGAGATTGTCTTGACCAGGACAACACCCCTAAATGCATTGAAGCAACTGCCATGTGATTGACTGATTAGATAATTGCATTAATGAGAAATTGAACAGGTGTTCCTAATAATCCTTTAGGTGAGTGTATATATATATATATATATATATTTGATATCTGTTCAGTCAGGCCCATCCAGTCCAATTTTGTTGGAATTATCACAATACTTGACAAAAAAACAAGCTTTTTAACGCTTTTTGTGCAAAAGAAACAACATTGGGACAGTTCATGTCAGATTTTGTTGCTGATTTAAAATATGTCATTTAATTGTGAGTTTGCCAATCAGTTTTTGAGATTCCCCTAACATCAAGCACACAAGCAGGAAACCGAAGTTTATTTATTTATTTTTTTATAGCATTATGATACCGTAAATACAAAGCTCAGCCATAAATTCTGATTTTAAGTTTCTATAATGATTTTTTTTTTTTTTTATGCTGTAATAGAGGTGTAAATTCAATCACATGTTTTAGCATTGAGGTCATAGTTTGTGGAGGTGTTTACTTGCTTTATATCCAGATGTGTTTTATATTCTGGCCACCTCATGTATGTAAATAGGTGGGCCAAAAATAAGACACCCCTCTGAATACAATATAGAGCAACATCACCTTTACACATTTCTGGCTGATTATAAAGTTAATAATAGTAGAATTCATGCTAGAGCTTTTGTATTGCATTCCATTAGATCGTAAAGGTGTACCTACTACCTAATAAAGTGGCTACTAAGTGTATGCAACCTCCTTACTGTGTTATTCTCTGGTCCTTTAATGAACTGGTAATTAAGCGTTAACAACAAATCTAATAACTGAAGATAAACGTTGTATGACATGCAAATGTAAAAGTAAATGTAACCTAACTGACATCAAATTATGGTAGCTAACGTTAGTGAAGCTTTGGTCACTTAAGCTTGCTGCAATTAGAGTCTAACTAACGTTATTATCTTCCAATAAACATTAACTAAAACTGGTTACATAAAATACAGCTATTGACAAGATTCATGAGAGGTCGGCCAATTCATTCAAATGTCAAAAATGCAGTAATTTCATCAACTTACCAGCGAGTGAACTTCGGAAACACTGAAAATAAATGGGGTTCAGTCCTTGGAACTTTCGGCTGCCCCACAACATGCGTTACTTCCGCATTCCTCAGATCCTATGAAAGTCTATGGGAGTGTCACAACTCTGCTTTGTTATAGAACGTCATCACTGTCTCACGTTCTCCTTGGTTTGCTGGCCTATGGGGGATTTCATGGGCAGGATAAGCTGTGAGTGGATCGCTCACCCAAGAGGAAAAATTAGCTGCTGCTGCATGGAGTTTATTATTTGTCGTGTCTGATTTAGATCTGTGTCCTAAACTGAGGGTATGCTCAGTTTACAACGATATGGTTAAACTGAGAAGTTTTTCCTTTGAGTTTTGCGCATACAGACGACACCATTGTCAAAATGATCCCCATTCATACGAATCAGTGAAAATGACTAAAAACGCTGTATTTTGTTGGTAGGCCATTAGATGGCGATGAAACACTATAGACTACAAATTGTAATATGCATGTGCATGACATCATCGTTTTCACTGATTAGTGTTTTTGTTTACACAGAGACCGTTATCAAAAACTTGCACTTTGAAACCCGTTTTTAAAAGTTTGTGTTTTCAGGCCACCAAAACTCTGTTGTCGCGTAAATGAACGTCAAAAACGCATAAAGTTGAAAACGGTGTTGTGTAAACAGCCCCTGATACGTTTAAAGGTGAAGTATGTAATTTCTGTGACACTAGCGGTACCTAGTGGACTTAAAAAAATACAGCATAATTTGCAAACGCACCTTTCGCATGTCGCACATCTGTTGACTCGAACATCACAAAAGCTCTTACGGTTGCTTGTGAAGGCACTTCTCAACAGGTAAATGTAGGCTACTCTCAGTAAAAGGTCCAACATATTAGAAATTGTTTTCGCTGTGTGGCTATGTGTTCCTTACAAAGTTACAGTGTTACAGTTGCTTACTAAGTAAACTAACACTGTCTAGAGAGAATGCAAACGTCTATCTTATTAGCTTATTAGCTATAAACCCATTCAATGTAACTGAATCGGACACATTTTATTTACATGACACACCACCCAGCATACCCGGTTAAAAAAAAGTCAACGCTTGCCACTGTACCTGACCTTAGAAAAACACATAATGCAAAGTGTATGGAAGACACTCAGCATTATGGGATGATCTTTGTACAGGATCGCGCTGAGCCTTTTACAACATGTCTTTAAATACCCAGACCAAGACAAAACATCTTCAAAATGGCGGCATGAACTAACAATTGTAATTTCCTTTAATCAAGATCCCAGACCTGGGTAGTAATTTGCATGAAAGACCCTGTATAGAATAGATAACTGATGATTTATGGCATACAGAAGCTACTGTAAGTTCATATGTGGTCATGCAGACTCTTTCCATAATGAAAGACAGTGCTAAACAACATCAGAAGACTCTGTCTTAGTTGGGGACACTTGACATTTGACTTGACATTCGATATTCAACAGTATTCTTGACATTTATTCAACAGTGCTTTGATCTGCCTGCATTGACACTATTCTTTAAGAGCTGCTGTGCAGCCAAAATTATATACCAGTTATCACTGTAAAGCTGCTTTGACACAATCTGCATTGTAAAAAGCGCTATATAAATAAAGGTGACTTGACTTGACTCTGTCTGCAATAACTATCTTCTGGGAAAGGACACACTCTCCACAGTAAAATAAAGGTTCTTTTTTGGCATCTGGTTGCATGAAGAACATTTAATATCTATGGAACCATTCCAATGCACAAAAGATTCTTTATAGTTGAAAAAGATTCTTTAGATTATTTAAAAAAAAATCTTCCATTTAAGAAGAAAATGGTTATTTTTAAGAACTGTTCACTGAAAGGTTCTTTGGGGAACACAGAATGGTTCTTCTTTGTCATCACTGCAAATCCCTTTTGGAACTTTTTTATTTTTAAGAGTGTAAGCACTTAAAATGATACCAAACATGACTGTAAATTCACTTGCATTGACACAGAACATACTATTTTTATATAATAATTCTGAGTGAATTGAGTGAAGGGAAGAACGGGTAAAGGGAAGGAAGTTGGGGAGAAGGAACAAATGCGAAGGAAGGACAGAAGGGAAAGGTCTTCATCTGGGGGTGTGGAGACAGATGCCTGTATGTGTTTGTATTGTCTGTATCTCAGGAGAACTAAGTATCTGAGGTTCTTTCAGCCTTAAATTGGTTAAATAAAACTAAACAACTCAACGCTCCTCCAGTGGATTATTGTTACATGCGTAATATAAATGTTTCAAAACTATTTATTTCATGCCTGTCAGGATTATATAGTTGCCTTTTTGCTTCCATGTGTTTGTCACTTGTGTCTCCAGTTCAGTTTTTATTAATTCCAAGTTAGTTCCCTTAATGCTGTGTGCACACTAAAAGATTTGAAAACGTATAAGATTTTCAAAATGTGAGAGACCACAAACAAGAGGACAAACCAACCATTTTGCTCCTATCGTGTGTGGTGTGCCATGATGTGATGTAATATATAATGTATTTTTCTAATGTCAGGTATGCATCTTTTACTTGTTATTTCAGAGCATTTGTTATTTTGTATTGATTATCTTTGAACTGATTGTGTAATTGGCATGATACTTTGATCTTTTTAAAACTTTGGAAAAAAAAAACTTTTATCTTTTTAGTCATGTGCTTGTGAATGTGATCAAAATGATGTAACTCACTCTGATGTGTTTTAAAGATTTTGTCTTTTACAATGTCTAAAGTCTGATCGTTAATGATTTCAGGGAAAGTAAAACTGTTTAAATAGAATGAATCATGTCGATCCACTATGTGTTGGTCATATATACTAAATTGCAGCTACTGTAATACTTTAGAATCAAAGATAAAAATTGTAATATAGCTTTACATTTTTTTTTTTTTTCCATGACACCCACTAAAATGTCATTCAGTGTAACAATAGGCCTATTTATGTATCAGAAAATCGTATTGGGCATATTTAAAACAGGAATCATTTGATGGATTTATTTAAGGATCTCAGTGCATCCCTCAAATACTAATTTTTAAATCTTTATACTTAAATAATATCCTTCAATATAGAATCATGACCTTTTGAGAGCACAACGGTCCGTGTAACGCTTTGCAGTTCTTTGTTCAATTTGCACCATCAAAATAAACCAAATGAAAAGTTGGCTTCAAAATTTCATTTTTTCATTTTTTAGAATACTTCACAAACGGATAATTGTCACTCAGTTTAATTTTCGAGTCTACGTTTGGGTTGTTGCGTCCGAATCTGATTTTTGAACAAACATAAAATATGACTCATTATTCTGATTTTCCATTAATAATGAGCGCTCGCGGGTGGATCGTACGACCAATGTCGCCAGTGGTGGAGCGTGTGTTGATATTCATCCAGAGCGCTGTACAGTTATGGATAGATATTTTTTACAATTATCCGTTTGTGAAGTATTCTAAAAAATGAAAAAATGAAAGTTTGAAGCCAACTTTTCATTTGGTTCATTTTGATGGTGAAACTGCAAAGCGTTACACAGACCCACAACCATCTCAACCATCAGACATTCAACCTGACAGAGTTGACAAAATGTAATTTTTTCCCACCTTAACCACATGTTAGGTGGAGCAATTTTGTTTTCTCTCTCAGTTGTAGCTGCCTTCATAAACATATTAAAAATGCCAAGATTGTCTGTGCCGATAGCCTAGTGGTTAGTGCGCCGACATATGGTGCAAATGTGTTCACGGCAACCTGAATTCAATTATCGTCTCAAGGTCCTTTGCTGATCCTGCCCCCCTCCCTCTGCCCAATGCTTTCCTGTCTGCTTTCTACTGTCCTCTCCAAATAAAGGCACAAAAAAGCCCATAAATAAATATATATATATATATACATATATATATACAGTACAGTCCAAAAGTTTGGAACCACTAAGATTTTTAATGTTTTTAAAAGAAGTTTCGTCTGCTCACCAAGGCTACATTTATTTAATTAAAAATACAGTAAAAACAGTAATATTGTGAAATATTATTACAATTTAAAATAACTGTTTTCTATTTGAATATATTTCACAAAGTAATTTATTCCTGTGATCAAAGCTGAATTTTCAGCATCATTACTCCAGTCTTCAGTGTCACATGATCCTTCAGAAATCATTCTAATATGCTGATCTGCTGCTCAAGAAACATTTAATGTGTACAATTGTACAAAATATTTGTGTACAATTTTTTTTTTCAGGATTATTTGATGAATAGAAAGTTCAAAAGAACAGTGTTTATCTGAAATCTATTCTTTTGTAACATTATAAATGTCTTTACTGCCACTTTTGATTGATTTAATGCATCCTTGCTGAATAAAAGTATTCATTTCTTTAATTTCTTTTCAAAAAAATAAAAATAAAAATTCTTACTGACCCCAGACTTTTGAACGGTAGTGTATAATGCTACAGAAGCTTTGTATTTCAGATAAATGCTGTTCTTTTGAACTTTCTATTCATCAAGGAATCCTGAAAAAAAAAGTACACAACTGTTTTCAACATTGAAAATAATCATAAATGTTTATTGAGCAGCAAATCAGCATATTAGAATGATTTCTGAAGGATCATGTGACACTGAAGACTGGAGTAATGATGCTGAAAATTCAGCTTTGCATCACAGGAATAAATTACTTTGTCAAATATATTTAAATAGTACACAGTTATTTTAAATTGTAATAATATTTCACAATATTACTGTTTTTTACTGTATTTTTAATTAAATAATATATATATAAAAAGCCAAGATTTATCCCACAACTATTTACAGAAACTATTACACCTGCCTGAACACAAATTTTACAGAGAATTGGACCACCCAAAATGGACAACCGGCAAAATCTGTCGTCCTGGCTCAAGAGAGCATAAACTTTTTTTTAACTTTTGTCGACGACGAGACCCTAAAGCCTATTTTCTGGATCAGGGCCAACTACAATTATCCTGAAGGGAGACTATCGTTAGCTGTTTGGAGAACATCGCGTCCCGATCCAGAGCAAGCTTCTACACTAGTGACTATGGAGATCATGTGACCCCCCCCCCCCCCCCCCCCCCCCCCCCCCCCCCCCCCCCCCCCCCCAGACCGAGCGGCACCACCCACGACGAGCGAGCCAGAGCCCGAGGAAAAGGGAACAGAGTTTGCCATCGCCCCGGATGCAGTGCCGCAACATGGTTCTGACCAATGGTGTTAGCCTGTGGGAACGGAAGCAGAGGACTGGCTGATCGACTTCAATAGAGACTTGTCAACTTCCACCCTATCCCACCTGATTCCTGAATCTTCATCATTGTTTAACGACACCACCATCATGTCCAGTCTCCTGTCACTTCCACCACCACAGAGCTCAGTCCTCCAGCTCCATCGCTTCTGGATATTTGCAGCCCTGCGCTGTCTCTGGGGACACCCTGTCAGGACGTCAAGCCACAGGTCGAGCAACCACCAGAAGCACCTGTCAAGGAGGATCCGGCAGCTCCTCGGATCCCTTCCTTCCATCTCGGCTCCACCCTGGCTTCTCCCAACTTTGGCTCCTCCAGAGACCTTCGTCCGAGTGACTCCACCAGATTCCCTCATCCCGCCGGCTCCCCCTTGGTCTGTCTTCACGCTGCCTACGCCACGGACATCCAGGCCATCCACTGTGCTTTGTCCCTCCCTAATGGCTACAGCGGGCTCCTTGCTCCCTCCGGGGTCACCTCTGTCTCATCAGTGTCGTCTCTGTCCTCAGGTACTCTGGCTCTGCCTATGACGCTCGTCGCATTGACATCACCTTGGTCTCCTGCACCAGCGATGTCGCTCAGCTCCCTCGACCCTCAGTCTGCGCCTGCGGATCCACTGGCTCTGTCTCCATCATCTTCCTGCCTGAACACAAGTGTTACAGAATGACATTTTGCCAAAAAGGGAGATAATATTGCCAATGTTACCATAATGAGTGAGTATTTTGGGTGGTAATCTATTATTCTGACAATCCTGAATACCTTTCTCTTGGGCCTGTTTTCACAAAATATAATAACTATAATGATAAAGATATAGTTAAAAAAAATCATTCTAATATAAAAGAATAGTAGAGTCCACAACACAACTATAATGATAATGGCGCAGAGAAACAATATTGTGGAATCTCTTTCAGAGCGATTTTTTTTTTCCAGCTAATGATAATGACTTATTGTTTTTGTTATTGTATTATTATTATTATTATTCGTTTTTATACTGAGATGACGTAAAGCTCATTGGCAAACGTGTTGTTTTAATAGTGCTATATACATAAAATTGATATTAAAAGATGATAGAATTTCCATTTTTGGGTCAACTATCACTTGGAAGTTGGTTTAAGTAAACCTATACATTTCTTGCAATTCCTTTTTAAACATTGATGCCTTCCTTGAAATTTAACTGGCAAGATAGACAAAGTTAAACTTTTCTGTTAAACTTTCATTTTCTCATGAAGATCCTCCCCTTTTGATAAGCTATAAAATGGGCACTGAAGCAGACGTTATTTCATTCTCCTCCTGATCAAAGATGGATCTGCAAATCTCAGTTTTTCTTCTCTTCATTCTTTTCACTGCAGGTACAAATAAACAATAAGACAAATATTGTTTGTAATGTTTTCTTTCTTTCTTTTTTTCATTGGATCTCTCTCTCACTTGTCTCTGTTTTATTACTAAAGGACACTCTCTCAAATGTTATGAGTGCAATGGTCTGACGGGTTCTTGTGCAGATCAAACGGAACTAACATGTTCCAGTGAATTTACTCACTGCGAGAGTTTAACAGCAGTGACACAAATTGGTAAGTCCAATATGATTTAAATTTACTGTTATATTTGACTGATGGAGATGCTGCTATAATTCACTGCAACAGAACGAATACTCGTTTTTCTGATGGATTTTACAATTTCAATCACAAAATCTTCTGCATAGATTTTTTTATTTGTTTTCCCTCAGATTGTTATGATTTGTATAAAAAGTGCTAAATGTTGACATTTATTAATCATTTTTTCATTTTAATTGGTCTCTCCTGTCATTCATATTTTAGGTCACATTACTACTAAAGAGAAGCTTAAAGGTTGTGTTCCTGTCTGTCAAAGTGGGTCCATAAACTTTGGCCTTGTAAGGGTGACTACTTCCTGCTGTAACACAGACCTGTGTAACCAGCAAGACGCTCCAGGTATTGTGCCTAAATGACAATGTGCAAATCTTTTGTAAAGTCAACACACATTTTACTTTCAAAGGAAATACAATCAGAAGATAGAACAAGGTTTTGACTTGTCTGTCATGAACTGATTGAATGGAGCCGCTAAAGGACTGTTGTTTCATTAGATATTTTGTACAGAAAATAAAAGAATACTTGATTTCCTCCTGTAGATCCCTCTAATGTCCTGAATGGAAAGAAATGTTACTATTGTGATGGACAGACATGCTCAAACACATTGAGCTGTTACGGGGATGAAGACCGCTGCATCACTGCAACAGGTGAGAATCTGGAAAAGGAAGATTAAAGTTGTGATCTTTTAAACTCTCTTAGGTTTAAATATTAGATACAGATCACATATAACAATGCCCAGCTTATGTGACTGTTGTAGGCCAGTAAAAACTGTGTGTGTAAACTCCCCTGATCTCAAGAGGCGCTCTAGCGACTGTCGCTACAGACTGCGGTCTTTAGCCTCCTCATTAACACGCCCGCTTCCCACGCCGGAGACCACAGTTCCAGTGTTGCCAATTTAGGGATTTTATCAATAGATTTAGTGACTTCCCTGACCCTTTTGAGACTTTTTTCAAATGTTTAGGGGCAAATCTAGTAACTTCTTGGACAAACCTTATCTAGATTCTTATTTTGCTCACTGATTTTCATATTTATATAGATCAATGAATATTCCATTATGATGTCATCTAGTGACAATTAGCTACCAGTTTTAGCTACTTTCAATAGGTTGTTTGCAATCACGTGGTTCTGGTGACGCGCGAAATACCGGTGGAGGGCAAGCAGTGAAAATTAGAACGGAAGAGATGGAGAAAAGTTCTTTCTGCGCTGGTTTAGAAAAGTATAAACAGAAAATCACAACATATGTTGGACGTGATCCTTATGTTATGAAGAGAAGAGACTTTTCCACTGAATTGAAAGACTTTCCTGCCATCGAGGAGGTAGATATAGAGGATGTGAAGCTGCCGTCACGCCTCGTTCAGTTCTAGTCTGGGTTTGTTTACATCGCGCTGCCTTTCTGCTAGTGACGTTAGGGCAGTATTTTTGATTTTCTGTTGCGATTGTGAAAAATGTCGCCATTGTAGGTCATTCATGCTGAATCGAGAATTGCAACAGGAGCTCACATCATCGTTCAAAGAAAAAACTGAACAGTGTAATACAATTGTTGGCTTTTCTACATGTAAAAACCGTAAAAACACACTAAGGGAAGCAGGTTGAGGAGGTGACGGGACGACGGCGTATATCAAATCTAATAATGTCACTGATTTAACCCACTCCCTGTCACTCAATAAAATAATCACATAGCTGAGTGTTTTTGAAAGTGTTGTCGTTGTTGTTGAATCGACTTCTGTCAGCTTGTTAAACATTTATTTATTTTTGGACATTTTCAACCATATGATGGCTGAAGCAGCAGCATGTGACACTGTTCTCATGGTAACCAGATCAACATTGTGAACGGAATTCTACAAAACTGAAGTGAAAACACCAAATTATCATTCAATGGGATAGCTTCTCTTCCCTGCAAACGATACCATGAAGAATGTGGATATTTAACCAAGTCAAAAACAAAAAAGGTAAGCGGGTATCCATATTCATTTCAGTATCAGCAGACGCAAAACGCTAATAAAGGCGACAACTTTTAAAGTTAAAAAACGATATAAGTTATAAAAAACGGTATAAGTTATGTAAACGATATAAACACCTTCTGGGTTCTCGATTTGATCAATTTGATCAACCATAAATGACGCAAAACATACGAATTTTGAGTTTTTGATGGGATTTCTATATAGAAAAATCACTCCCTGCCCTCCAGACTCATTCGCGCTGCTGCTGTGATGTCATGTGCAAACAACCCATTGAAAGCAGTTGGCAACACTGCACAGTTCAAATCCTGGGATTGGATCAGGTAGGACTAGTTATTCTTAAGAATGAATCAAACTTTGTTTTTCTTTTCTTTCTTTTCATCAGAGACTTCTGAAGGCCAGACAGTGGTGGTAAAAGGCTGTGTCTCTAAATCCATTTGTGGTGCCACAACATCGGTTAGAAATGTTAAGAGTATCACATGTTGTGAGGGGAACATGTGTAACGGTGCTCAGAGTGTCTCCCAGAGCTTCCTGTTCCTCTGCTGTTCTCTGCTCTCCTACTTCCTGCTGCACTGAATCCAGCAGCTCTTCATCCTACAATCAGACACACTGTATTGAATATAGAGCTTGTGTTTTCACTGTACTATATTTGGTGTTCTGATGTGATTTTTTTTGCAGTAAAATTCTGATGTGACACTTTATGAAATAAAATACTACATCAGCTTGTTCCTGGGGTCATATTTAATAAAGCTTGTCATGCTGTAAAGAAGATGAATAAAGCTCTGCAATAATAAAATATTTTATTTCTTAAAAAGAGATTAAAGAGATAGTTCATAAAATGAAAATTAACTCATCATTTACTTCCCCTGGTGTTGTTCTAATGCCATATGCGCTTCTTTCTTTTTTGGACTTTTTTTTACAGTTTTAAAAAATTTCTCTGCCATATGATGGCAGTGAATAGTGACCATCATCAAGCTTTTAAAAAAGATATAAAGTATCAAAGAATGATTCCATGTAACACATGTCATATATTCCAAGTGTTCTGGGATGATAGGGCAGTAAAGAAGGAGAGATTTGTTCATGGTTCACTCAATCTGTCAAACCCTTTTGCTCATGTTGACCTCTGAAACATTTAATCAACAGATTTTCTGTTGCTTCAATAAGAGAGTAACATCTAAAGGAGAAGGTTGTTAATAATAGGATTCTCAGACAAAAACAAACAAACAAATAAAGCCCTGTAAAAGACCATCTGAGCAGACATTTTTGCTTTTCTGCCTAAAGTAAATTTGTGCATCATATAAAGCAATCATGTCTCTTCAGAAAATTTGGACTAAGCCACTCAAATCATATAGATTAGTTTTACGATCTCTGAATCTTTGAAGTGGTAGCGTGGCTGTCAATGGAGGGACAGAAAGCTCTCGGATTTCATCAAAAAAGATTTTCACGAATGTCTTACTTGTTTTGCAGAATTGTGTTGTATTAATATGTTGTCATTGTATTAATATTTATTTATTATTTCTTTTAATTTTATTATTAATTCATGTTTACGTCGTTCAAATAGAGCGCTTAACCAGCTGCAGATAAACTGGTAGCCAGGCAACAGACAAGTGTTCTGGGCCGAGAATGGTCAGTAATCGTGCTGTGCAGTACCAGGCTCAAGTGGAAACACAACTGGAACCGTTCCTTTCTAAGAAGCGTTCGGCCTGACTATGGAAAAGCGGCTATTGCTGTGAGCAAGGGAGTTAGTTATGCAGTGTGTGTATTCCAGTGTTGCCAACTAATTTTCAGGGGAAGTTGCAACAGGTGGGTGGATTTTTTGCTAAAAGTTGCTAAATGACGTTGTGATGTAATTGCATTATGACGTCATCAGGGATGTGTTTTTGTATGCAAAACCCGGAAGCGAGTTAGCATTTTGTCTATATTATATATTGTTTTTTGCTTTTTTTGCACTTTGTCTATCTTGTAAATTTGTATATTATTATTTTATCCTTTTTATTATGTGTCTTGTCTTGTCGCTGTTACTCTGTTGCATTGTGGAGCTTCTGTCACTAAAACAAATTCCTAGTATGTGTAAACAACTACCTGGCAATAAAGCTCTTTCTGATTTTAGGACTTCCGGTTCCATGGGTTTTTTTAATGGGTGTTTGCTAAATCGCCTGAATTAAGGTCTATGGTTAACAAAGCCTCTAAATGTTTTGATCTATGACATAAAACACACCAGTTATAACCCACTTGTGATTTTTTTTTTAAACCTTTCTTGTGTCTTAAAAATGGCGGTTGCTAAGAAGTTGCTAAAATGGACTACTTCCTTTGGCGGGAAATTAAGACATCATCATGACAAACAGGACATTTGGACAGCAATTCTCATGAAAAGTGGATAAGTATGCAGATCATAATCAGCGAGCATGTTTTTAAATAAAGTTGTTTTTTGAATAAAGTTTGAGGAAGCTTGGTGGTGGTGACGTTGATGGTGTGCTGTAGTCCGTTTATAGACTACTGTTAGCTTTTTATATCTGACGACTTTATTTAGGCTTCAAAATGTATACATTTTATGTTAACTTGTAAAGATTATCTTGATAGAAAAAACGTACGAGTGTCATAACCCTTTGTTAAACACAGAGCTTATTTTTTGCGATTTTCCAAAAGTCTGCATAGGCTTTCGATCGAGGGAATCCGTGCGCCGCTAACTTCCGGGTTGGCCTACAAAAACACATCATCCATGAGGTACTCTATAGCATAGAATGCATATTAAAAAAATATGATTTGAAATATGTTAATTTAGATTTGTTTATAAAAATAATATAAACATATTTTATTTGTAAAAGTAATATAAACATCTTTATCAGATATTTTTATTTTTAAATTCAACATTAAATTATTAAACAGTACACATTTCTAAACAATTACATTTTATTTATTTTCTTATTAACTGGTAAAACTACACATTTTCAACAATTATGGTTTTAAGCAGTGTATTGGGTTTTAGTGTGCTATTCTCTCTAAGAAAGTCTGTAAAAATAGAGCACAGTTTACTGTGTTAATATGAAGGAATTATCTGTATTATCCGATTTTTCACAGGTGTTTTACTTAAGTCATACATTGCATTTTGTGTTTTAGGGTTATGACGTAAAGGTGCCCTAGAACATTCTTTCACAAGATGTAATATAAGTCTAAGGTGTCCCCTGAATGTGTCTGTGAAGTTTCAGCTCAAAATACCCCATAGATTTTTTTAAATTAATTTTTTTAACTGCCTATTTTGGGGCATCATTAACGATTCAGCGTGCGGCCCCTTTAAATCTCGCTCTCCCTGCCCCCCGAGCTCTCGACTATAATACAGTGCATAAATAAAGTTCACACAGCTAATATAACCCTCAAATGGATCTTTACAAGATGTTCGTCATGCATGTTGCATGCATGCTTCGGATCATGTGAGTATAGTATTTATTTGGATGTTTACATTTAATTCTGAATGAGTTTGATAGTGCTCCGTGGCTAAAGCTAACATTACACACTGTTGGAGAGATTTATAAAGAATGAAGTTGTGTTTATGAATTATACAGACTGCAAGTGTTTAAAAATGAAAACAGCGACGGCTCTTGTCTCCGTGAATACAGTAATAAACGATGGTAACTTTAACCACATTTAACAGTACATTAGCAACATGCTAACGAAACATTTAGAAAGACAATTTACAAATATCACTAAAACTATAATGTATCATGGATCATGTCAGTTATTATTGCTCCATCTGCCATTTTTCGCTATTGTCCTTGCTTGCTTACCTAGTCTGATGATTCAGCTGTGCACAGATCCAGACGTTAATACTGTTCTTCGGAGGTCTTTTAAAACAAATGAGATTTACACAAGAAGGAGGAAACAATGGTGTTTGAGACTCACTGTCTTGGCACCTTTAATAGATAATACCCTGGCAGAAAATTACCAGTACCTTTTCTGTTTTTCTAAAAAAAAAAAAATTCCTACAGTGTACATAACAATTATATACAAGCTAATAACATTCTGTATCATAAATGAACAAATGTTCTGTTAGGCATCTTTCTTCAGCTCTCTCCAGGTTGATGTGCTGCTTGGCTGGCTATAGCTGTTTAATAGTTTCCTCTTTTTGTGTATTTTAGATGAAAATATGTGCCTTTTTTATTGTTTAAGTCACTTTACAGAAGTTGCTAAAAGTTGACAAATAAATTTTAAACATAGCTAAATTTGTTGCTAGGTGCTTTTTGAAAAAAAGTTGCTAGGATAGTCTGAAAAGTTGTTAAATCTAGCAACAAAATTGCTAAGTTGGCAACACTGGTTTGTTCTACCTTCCTCTTTCTCCCCAGTGCTGAGGTTAACCTCTCCCCCTCCTCCTGTTATTTGGTTCTGTCATTCCGCTGTGTAGATCGAACACTTTGTTCAGTCGTGCATAGTACTCCTGTACGGTTTCATCTTCATTTTGCTTACAAGCACTTATCTTTGCAGGGAATGCTTTCCTAATGCATCCCAGTCGACCTTATCAACTGAAGATAAAAGAAGACATTAAATCTCTCAAGATCTAAAAAATATCTAAACATGTTAATTCTCAATAAGTACGCCTGTAGATGTATGTCAGAAATAAAGTCAATCTGGTTAGTAATAAGTGAAGCTGGTAATGCTGTTTGTGGAGTTATTTAATCAGATCTTGAGAGATTTAATGTCTTTTATCTTCAGTTGATTTCATCTAAGGATGTGGCTGAAGTCAGTTGTAGTTCTCGTGTTTCTCTTTCCTTCAGTAATTCTGCTTGTTAACAGCAGGTGTTCATCACTTAATCACTTAAATATCTACTTAACTTCAACACTGATTCAGTGTTACCTTTTAACACTCTGCGTGTGGACTCATATAAACCCCTGCAATGTTAATTTAACACTGAGGATTTTGTTGTGCACTAACTGGTGAAACTCTCAGGTACATTTCTGTTATCTGAATTTCAGTCTCCATTCACTATTATGAATTTCAAAACCAGTCTCACCATTTTTCTCTTTCTTTGTTCTTTTGAGATCCCGGTGGTGACATTCCAGGCCCCCAGTGATCATCCCTCTCCTTCCTTAAGTTCTGGGGTAGAGGCTAACCTTTTCTCTTTTTTTTTTAGTTAGGATGACCAGTCACCAACGCTGTAGGTCCAGACAAATCACTCACGGGATCCCAACCTCATCGCCAATTTGTCGTGGAACAATTAACAAGGTGTCTTTAAAAGGTTTTTATTCTTGCAAGAAGGTCAGATCAAACATGATGCTCTGCAGTGTGAAAGACAAAAAGAGGAAGTCACAGTCATATAGCTACTTACAGACCACCCAGTCCTCCACAGTGGATGGGTGGGGGCTTCTTGTTAATCAAACAAAACAACTCCTTACATGGTAGCCTATTTAGTTAAGCTGAAGGTGTTGCTTTCACATAGAAAAAAACAACAACTATAGATTGCACATAGTTAAGCCCCTAAAAACATGTTTATCACAAGGGGGGTATTGACTCTTCTCTCACCCATCTGGTTTCGGTTCCGGTATATTGAAAAAAAATGACAATGTAAAATTTTCCACTTCAAAACCTACAATAATATATATATAAAGAGAAATAAATAAAGAGAATATATTTTACCCAATAAGCTCCATAATCCATGTAATCACACATCAGACAAGCAGCTTGGAAAATGCATGGATAATATAATAAAGTATATTTACATAAAAAGCTCACAGAACTAGTCTTGACTTGGTTTCTCAATAACTTTACATAGCCTACTCACAAACGAACAGGTAATAACTAAATCTGTGTGTAAATTGAAGTATGTGTAATTTTCTTTCTTCTGTAGAACACAAGAATCTCACTAATTTGCAACTACATGTCAGCTAGCTCTCATTGGAGCATTAGTAGAAAGTTAGTTAGTAGAATAATATGACGTGTAATTGCAGATTTACTTATAGTCAGTAGAATGTCAGTTGGAAAGCATCTAAATAGTGTTAGCAGACATTAAGCAGACAGTCTACTAATACTAAAGACTGCTAGATGACAAGGAGTTTGTAAAGTTAGTAGAATGACTAAAGTGGACTATCGGAATAAAGTGTTCCCTTTATTTTTGTGCTCCCTCTACAGTTAAAGGAGGGTAAAGGTGATAAATATGTAAGTGCAAATCAAGGCCAGAAGAGGGCGCTGCGAGTGCAGGTGAATACAGTCTTTGACTGCAGCATGGATTTTTTCGTCTTGTGTTCTACACCAATATTTGTGTTTGTTTAAACTACAACAAACAAATTGGGCTTCACTCCTGCTTCGTCTTTCCCCATCTTTTAAAAAATCCACAAGTTCCTCAATCAAATCCAGCCAATTTATTGCTACTTTTATATCATAGTATTTTAAATACAAAATATTATAATAATATTTTATATATTTTGAAAAAAATTCTGAATCACTGGCGCATCTTTCCTTAAATCCAACATGACTTTGTTGGTGTAAGATGATGCATTTAAGTCAATGTCTATAGTGTTTAACACTACAGTTTTATTATTGCCTTACTACTATTTTTACAAGCTAGTGGTACATTTTCTCTTCACAGTGCATTAACTAATGTTAACAACTACAATAATGCATTAGTAAATGGTGAAATTAAAATTTGCACTTCTTGCACTTCTACAGTGCTGTAGAAGTGCAGTTCATTATTAGTTTGTGTTAACTAATGTTACCTATGAACACTGTAAAGTATTACTGTTTTAAATATCCTGTGCATAGAGCTTCATTTTCATGAGATGTATGAGATGGCCAGATGTATTCAATAACAAACCTTATATGTGCATTGTCTAATGACTGTCTCAGATGCGGCTGTTCAGTGACAGACAAAACAAACTCTGTCATTCGCTGGTCAAAAACCTTTTACCTCCACTTGAGCCTGATCTTCATATTATAACGACACATACAAGTGTTTGAACTAAAGACACAATACCAACTTTGACAACACGGTGTTTAAAAAATATGTTTTCCGCCTGACAGTAATTATATGTAAATTAAAATTTCTTTTATCTTCACCAACAACACCATATATGACCTTACTGTGTTCCTTTGTTGTGATCTTGTCGAGTGCTGTCTTATTCAGTCCTGCTGTGTTGCGTTCCCCTTCCAGCCCTACCTTGCAACCTGAGACGCTGCGCGCGGGTTCCCCTTGTCTGGCAGCCGGACTGGTTCAGCACCCTTGAGCTTAAACCTGTTCCTGGAGGCACACCAACAGTACACATTTTCGAACTTTTACTAGTCAAACACATCTGATCCAACTCTTAAGCTCATTAGCAGAGACTCCAAGACCATAAAAATATGGGTCAAATAAGGGAGACATCCAAAATGTGGGGTAGGAAACACCTGCTTAAAGCATTATCTCTGAGTCATTGTGCTCTCATCTGGTCTTCACCAAACCTGCTGGTGCCGCGGCCACCGCCACTTCCTCTCCAGGGTGTATTACAGAAAATTTCTCTCTTAGGTCTTAACTTAAGATATGATAACTTAATTTAGAATTTTCACAAATTCGTATTACTGAAGCAAATCTTAACTTGATTTAGGATTTTTATCCTACCATACAAAATCTCATCTTATCTGTAGTTAGGAAATCTTAAACCGCTCCTTATAAGGCTTTATAAAGCAAATCTGCCTGTGAATATTTGATGTAACTACAATATAGGTGATTCTAAATTGAAGTGATCATTTATATCAATGCAGGGCCGGATTGGGACTCATTTTCAGCCCTGGAGTTTCATGCCTTAGACCGGCCCACTTTAATTCACGACTGACTATATTAAAATAATGTAATTAAAACCTCAGTATATAAGTCTGCAATAGTGCACTGTTCTCTACAGCCTTGTATATAATTGTATTTTTCAAAAATATCTTCAAATATCCATGATAGTACAAAAAATGCTAAAATTTGATATAGAGTTATTTTTATAGTTATAACAATGATTTTATAATGTGCACCATTGATTAATTCTCCAGCCATCTAGTGGCTGTAGTTAAAAATTCATGTTATTTTAATTTTAATTTAATTAAGTGTTTGCTTTCCAGTAGATGGCAGTAATCGTCCACTAAACCCAAGCACATTTTTCATGTCTATCACTATGAAGGAAATTTAGAAATGTAGATCTTTATTAAAGTGGATTTAACATAAAATTTTGCTATTTTATATAAATGTATATAGCTACTTAAATTATTACAAATTGAGGCAAATAAATAACACAAAATACCATAAATCCTACAAAATTGCACAACTTTACAGTAAAATATTAAAGTAGGCTATTACATTTGTTTAAAAAAAAGTTACATGTTACAATCACATTTTACTGTCTGGTTAAGCTAGTTGGACAGAAAAATGAATATTGTTGGCCAGTGTGTAAGCATAGCAAGCAACATAAGTGATAGGCCATGTTTTATTATTTGCCTACTATTATTACGATATGAGTAAGCTGCATACATGCCTTTATCTTTTGCATGTTTTCCTCTCTTCCTTTTTATTCATTTACGTTACTTAAATCGGCCTCCGGTGGCTTAGACCTTTTGCCTTACCATAATTTAGCGTTGATTTAGAACTTGTCCCGCTGTCCCTACAGACGTCACCTTATCCCTTCTTCTCGTATACTTTTGAGTGAGTTGTCTTCTCCGAGCGCACACTCCGAGTCCCTGCCGACCAGGTTAATTTACCCACCGAGTGACCATATATCATTGACGTTGCGTGCAAATGAGTGGTAAAAACCCGATCGCGCATTCGTTTGTTTGTTTTTTCTTGCGCGGGTGCCCCGTGCCGCCCTGTGCCATCCAGGCCTAAATCTGTCACTGAATGTTTTTTAGGAAAAAGTTAGGCTACTCAGATTAGTACATTTGGCCGCGTCCACAGTTTCTAGAGCATCCACATTTCAGTGGGATGCCATGACAACACCGGCACTCGCGGCCAAATAAACAGATCGGCCCACCGGGAATTCTCCCGGTGCTCCCGATTAGCCAATCCGGGCCTGTATCAATATTATATGTATCGTCATATCGTCCAGCCCTAAAACTTGTATAGTTTGTGTCAGTGTTTATTTAAAAACACCTAATAATGCAGAATATAAGATGCTAAATATTTAATTGATCAGTTGTCAAAACAATATATAACAATACAATACGGTATGATTTTACCTCAAAATCCAACAATTTGACACAAAATGATAACTGCAAATCCATGTTTCTCTGCTGAAGTCTTCGGCAGTCTTTAAATATATTACCTCAGGTTTTGTGTCAAAGCTATTTGTACAGTCAATCACAAAGCTCATTCCCGTTTTAGATGTGTTTTGTGTGTTTTTTGCGGCATTCACGCGGAAAACCAATGCTGCCGCTCAGTCTTTGTGCCACTCAGTGGGCGTAACCGCAGGCATAACGGTCGACGGTGACTTCACGTGCATACCCTCTATTAATCAGCCAGGGCTGCGTTTCCCAAAAGCATCGTAAGCTTAAGTTGATCGTAGCTCCATTGAAACCAATGGAGCTACGATCATCTTAGGCTTACGATGCTTTTGGGAAACGCTACCCAGGGGTGCGTTTCCCGAAAGCATCGTTGGTGAACCATGGTCGTAAGTCCCATTGAACTCTATTGGTAACAACAGAACTTGCGACCATATAAGCTTTGGGAAACGCACTCCAGAACAGCCTAACAATGTCAGAACACCCCTATAGACACCAGCTAGAACAGCATTGCAACCTTTTTTTTTTTTTTTTTTTTTTTACTTTCTTTTAAAATCATTCACTTAGATTACTGTAATCCATTATTAAAAGCTGATCATTATTTTGGAATGGAAAACATTCACTGTGTGTGTCTGAATGTGTCAAGTGTGTGTAGGACACAAAGTTTCTTCATTAAACCCACCCCTTTCTGAACAGACATAAAAGGAACGGAAACATTGTGATTTCATCCTCTTCCTGACACACGATGGATCTGCGAGTCTCTGTTGTTCTTCTTTTCTTTTTTTTCACTGGAGGTACAAAAACAGCAAGTATTGAATGTATTATTTGGTACACTGAGATCACTGAATGTCTCTCTCTGTCTTTAAGGATATTCACTCCAGTGTTACTCGTGCTCATCTGAAAAGACGGGGTTCTGTGAAGCAAAAGTGGAAGCATGTCTAGCTGGATTTTCTAAATGTGGAAAGACTATAGTGGAAAATTCAGTTGGTAAGTTCGGTGTGATGTAGAAATTTACTTCTGTAGTTTACTGAAAGTGATAATGTGAAGTAGAAATATATATATATTAATCTCATCACATAATTGCAATTATTTGTCTCTTACAAGAGGAACATGATTTCTGGAATTGTGTCTTGAGCCTATTTTGGAAGTTTGTCCTTTTTGCAGGTTCCTCTAAGGTGTCTTACACAGCTAAAGGGTGTACACCTAAATGTGATCCAGGGACCCAAAAGAATGAATTAGGGACAGTGTCTCTCCACTGCTGTGACACTGATCTCTGCAACACAGCAGGTGTTGTTCTTTATTTGACTGTGTGCTAATTTACATTTACATGTATTCATCTATCAGTTGCCTTTTTCCATAACCACTATTATAATCTAGAATAGTGTAAAGCTTGAACAGCATGAAAAGGAGTTTTTGTTGTTTTAGGAAACTGTGACAAAACTTATCAACAATGAACATGCCATTTTAATTCATTATTATTATTATTAGTAGTAGTAGTATAATACTATTTTCTTCATCATCTTGTTTAGATGGAGTGTTTAAGGGAAGCTTCCTCCTGCTCTTCTCTCCTCTGCTCTTCTACTTCCTGTTTCAGTGAGTCCAGATTCAAGACTTCAGATTCTACAGTGAAGATCAGTGAATATGAGACACATTCTGATGCATTACTATAGTTTACTGAATAAAGCTTTTGTTGCTCTGCTGTTCTTTGTATCATGAATTGAAGAACTCAGAAATATGCATTTTAATAAACAAATACGAAACAAATATACTGCATCATCATTATAAGCAGATTGTCTTTATAGCCAAATAATTCTTCATACAAGAATCAAAACACAAACATTTCTTTCATACACAGAAAACAAGATACTTTAAGATGAGTAGAGTATGTGAAATGTGTTTTTCATTTGGAAACACGTGTATCTACAAATCATGAAAATGTGTGTTTGGGTGAACCAATCAAAGCTTTATAATGTTTAGAAACAATATGACTATAATTCACAACTGCTCACATGTACATTTAAGACATCAAGCCTTTAAAAAGACATTTGTCCAGAGAGAATTACAAGATTAATATATTTATTTTCTTACTTGGTGACACTCACACACACACACACACACACACACACAGACCAAACCTGACAAATGTAAAGGAAATATGTGTCCTGAGAAATAACACGCTTGTGAGGTGTGACAAACATAGAGCGACATCATCTCTAATGCCTCCTTGAGCCCAATCAAATCAAAATAACTTGAAATAATGATCTGAGTGAACTGGTTTTTAGCGCAGTAAAATTAAAGTTACAACTTTGTGCCTGAGATCATCGTAACAGTACTGAGGATCTGATGAGTAATGATCAAATAATATATTATATATTTAAATTAATAAAAAAATATATCAAGACAAAAATCTGAAGAAATGGAAAAACCCGATTTTACATATTTGTTACATATATCTGTCTTTGTTAAAGGTGCAGTAAGTAGTATTTGGACTACGCTGTTGTGCGCATTCTGTTCCTGACACAGATAGCAATTGGAGGGACAGTTTCAGTCCGCTGCTGTGACACTGACCTTTGCAATGCAGCAGGTATTGTTCTTTATTTGACTGTGTGCAGTTTGATTTGACCTACAGTGATAAAACGGGTAAATGTTACAAGTCATTCAATAATTCAAACAAACAATAATAATAATACACAAGTGATGGTTCATAAGATGCACAATATCACGAGTAGTCAAAAATTGTGTAAAGTTTGAACAGCATGAAAAGCGTATGAATTAGTGCTTTCTGAAAGTTTTTACTGTTTTTAAAAAAATGTGGAAATTGACCAACAATAAACATGCCATTTTAATTATTATTATTAGTAGTATTAATCAATGATAATTTCTTTATCGCCTTGATTAGATGGAGTGTTTAAGGGAAGCTTCCTCCTGTTTCAGTGAGTCCAGATTCAAGACTTCAGGCCCTTTCCCCTACCCCTTCGTTTTGCGCATTCACGTGAAGGGGTAGGGGTGTCTCGATTCTCTTTTGGCTGGAGTGGTGGGCTAGGGGTAAGGGGAAGGACCAGATAGCCCTTCAAACGAAGATTTTTTGGGACCACACTACGAATGAAGGGGTATGAGAAATTTCCCTGCATACACCGACTACAGTGCTGCTAGAATGCATGTAGTGATCATGGTAGTGATATTTCCTCTCAAGATCGATCACTTGTTGTCTGGGTGCCAGTTTCTCCGTAGCTTGCTAAACGTGCTATTTGAATTATGTGAACACAAATGAGTAATACAGTTAAAAGAAATATCTGTCATCCTTCATAGAGTAGTCGCTATTTGCATCTCCATAAACTGTAAAAAAATATGGACGTAGAGTCTGTGACATCACCCGTAGATTTCTCAAGAGCAGTTTTGAGGCGAAAATGAGGCCGCTGCCATCTTAGCTGCGCGTCAACGCACGTCACTCCCGGATAACCGAAAATGGGCAAAGGCGGGACTTGGTTGAACTGAGGTGCCATGGTTACTGAAACCACACCACCTAGCTCAACTTGACCATGAGCCCGCGTCCAAAATGCAGCAGTTTAAGTTATAATATCCAAGCAGTGCTGTCGGAGTTTGTGGTGTCTTGAGAGGGATATTCTCCAGCCATAGTCATAGTAAATCTCACGAACAAAACTTTTAGCCAGTGCCACGACGATCCTTTCCTTCCGCATGTGTGCACATCTACACAGACGCACATCTGTCTCGACCATTAACGCAGCAAAACCATATTATTTTATAATTGTATAAAATAATCCTGAAAAAAGCACAAACACGGCTGAGATGCCAAATTCAGCGGCTGGAATAAAGTGATGGCTCACAGACAGCAGCGCGATCCACCTGACACTCAAGTGAACACGCCCTTAATTATGCAGAACTTTAAGGCTTAATATAATTTAAACAGATGAGTTATAAAAAAATTCACCCCTCTCAGAGTTGTCATGAAGGGCAAATTTAGCAGTATAGACCAAAACCACAATTTGTACCAACCTGTAAACATGTTTTTTTCTGCTGTAAAATTGGCCATTTTAACATGGAACTCAATGAGCCTGTCCCTAGCGGCCAGTCGATGAATTGCAGTTTAAGTCACTTCCGTATTGGCCTCAAGAGAAACTGGGGGAGGTTGCCGCTTGGTAAACTCTTGCGTTACCAAGATAACAACTGACTCGTTTGTATTTACATTGCAAAGAGCTCCGTTATCACAGCACGACAGTAACGGCCGGCTCGGCTCGGCACGAAATGCAACGGTTAAACAAACAGCTTGGAAAAGCGGCTTCACCAGTCTTGGGAAAGTCAAAGGTTCGTTTTTGAACTGAAACCGAGCACCGTTTCAAAATACAGCGCAAAACATTGTTGGGAGTGAGTAGCCCATCTGTTAAACATGCTCGCGCCTTATTTCTGTTGATATGCGCACTTCATTGCTGTTCATACTGGTATGTTACAGGACACTAATAAAAGAAACTTGGTATGATGACGTGTAGTAGTGGTGTCGCATTTCTTGGGGGAATATTTTCACCCCTACACCTTGCCACTCTGTTTCAAGATGGAAGGGGTAGGGCGAAGGGGTAATAAAATAGAATTGGGATTAGGCCTGAATTTCAATGGTCCTGTTCTGTTGAAAAGGTAAAGCCTGCTTTATTCGGCAAGTTTTCACCTTCGCTCTCTCACGAAAATATACAAATATGTTATCATCAAAACGCAGCACATCCTCTGGGTCCTCCAAAAGTCTCTCCACCATCAACCGTAGCTGATCTTTGTCTTGTATAATTAATAAATGTAACGCCATTCTCAAAAAAGTCTTTTATACTGTGATTTTTACCGTTGGATTTAAAAAGGTTTGAAGTTAGGACACCAGTGGGGTTGTCCTAAAGTTAAGACAGCTTTTAGGATTAGAAATTGCTATGGTTACCAAACAGATAAGATGGATTCTGAAGTTAAGATCTTTCTGTAATATGCCCAGCCTGTTGTCATCTGGGGCTGGTTAAAAATTAATGCTTAGGTGGTTATTGCTGAAAAAAATAATAGAAACCATTACAGAAATTGTAATGTTTTAATGGTTTCAAATGGAACTGTATTGGATTTAATGGAAACTGTAATGGTCTGTAATGGTCCTAGTGGGTCTCTATTGGTAATTTGTTTTCTTCTGTTGGTGGCATGTTTTGCCTATTGGATACCATTAAAGACCAATAGAACTTCTTTGGCAACATATAGATTACACGTCTCATTTTCCCTTTTGCAGTGTAACTGCATGGGAGACAATGTCATAACTTTGTTTTAAAAAACTGGGTGGGAGGAGTGTGTGTGTGTGGCCTGGTAAACCCTACATTATGGGGATAAAATGTCCCCACAAAGATGGCAATATCTGAAATCGTGTGGGGACATTTTTTGGTCCCCATGAGGAAAATGCAGAATGTTTTCTGTGATGGGTATGGTTTAGGGGTAGGGTTAGTGTAGGAGGATAGAATATACAATTTGTACAGTAAAAGAACCATTATGTCTATGGAAAGTCCCCATAAAACATGAAAACACAACGTGTTTGTTTGTGTGTGTACAAAAATAACATAACGATGTGCAGAAATCAATTTTAATTTATCGACATAGAACTCATGTTTAATGTGATTTCATTCCTCTCCCACAAAGTGTGAGTTTTCTGTGGGACAGTCCCACACAGGCCCCCAGTTGGTTAGCTCCGGGGCCCATAGCAGGTTTACCGTGGGCAACCCATCATGTTCCTAGCACAGTACAAGTTTTCATTGTTTTACGATTAAATGCTCAAGGCACAGGGTTAATCAAACTATTTTTAACAATTTAGTAAAATGTCACCAATGTTATTACATTCAAGACAAGTACTGTCTTTACCTGTTTGTTTGTAGCTGCTCCCTGACCAGTAAAGTCAGACTGAGACAATTACATATTATATATATATATATATATATATACAATATTAATATATTATTTTTCTGAAATGGCAAAAAATAAATAAATAGATATAAATTATTAGTAATTTGACATGACGTGATTAATTCCAACCAATGAGACTGCTGGAACAGCATAATGGAATGTCATTCCGGAATCGACTGAAACCGCAAACAGGTAAGCTTTTTATATTTCTATAGTAATTTCTATTAAAATTAGTGTAACAGGTCGAAATGGTAATGAATTAATTCATTGGAATTAAATTACACCCACTTTTGTTGTTTATCTGATGATATTATTTAGCTTGCTGTGTTTAAATGTTATAACGTTAACTGTTATAACGGTCGACTAGACGCTCAGACAATTCATTTTCTGGTAATCTGAGGTAATATACAAACCTGATTCCAAAAAAGTTGGCACACTGTACAAATTGTGAATAAAAACAGAATGCAATGATGTGGAAGTTTCAAATTTCAATATTTTATTCAGAATACAACATAGATGACATATCATTTTAAAATGTATCATTTTAAGGGAAAAATAAGTTGATTTAAAATTTCATGGCATCAACACATCTCAAAAAAGTTGGAACAAGGCCATGTTTACTACTGTGTGGCATCCCCTCTTCTTTTTATAACAGTCTGCAAACATCTGGGGACTGAGGAGACAAGTTGCTCAAGTTTAGGAATAGGAATGTTGTCCCATTCTTGTCTAATACAGGCTTCTAATTGCTCAACTGTCTTAGGTCTTCTTTGTCGCATCTTCCTCTTTATGATGCGCCAAATGTTTTCTATGGGTGAAAGATCTGGACTGCAGGCCATTTCAGTACCCGGATCCTTCTTCTACGCAGCCATGATGTTGTAATTGATGCAGTATGTGGTCTGGCATTGTCATGTTGGAAAATGCAAGATCTTCCCTGAAAGCGACGACGTCTGGATGGGAGCATATGTTGTTCTAAAACTTGGATATACCTTTCAGCATTGATGGTGCCTTTCCAGATGTGTAAGCTGCCCATGCCACACGCACTCATGCAACCCCATACCATCAGAGATGCAGGCTTCTGAACTGAGCGCTGATGACAACTTGGGTTGTCCTTGTCCTCTTTAGTCCGGATGACATGGCGTCCCAGTTTTCCAAAAGAACTTCAAATTTTGATTTGTCTGACCACAGAACAGTTTTCCACTTTGCCACAGTCCATTTTAAATGAGCCTTGGCCCAGAGAAAACGCCTGCGCTTCTGGATCATGTTTAGATATGGCTTCTTTTTTGACCTATAGAGTTTTAGCCGGCAACAGCGAATGGCACGGTGGATTGTATTCAATGACAATGTTTTCTGGAAGTATTCCTGAGCCCATGTTGTGATTTCCATTACAGTAGCATTCCTGTATGTGATGCAGTGCCGTCTAAGGGCCCGAATATCACGGGCATCCAGTATGGTTTTTCCGGCCTTGACCCTTACGCACAGAGATTGTTCCAGATTCTCTGAATCTTTGGATGATATTATGCACTGTAGATGATGATAACTTCAAACTCTTTGCAATTTTTCTCTGAGAAACTCCTTTCTGATATTGTTCCACTATTTTTTGTCGCAGCATTGGGGGAATTGGTGATCCTCTGCCCATCTTGACTTCTGAGAGACACTGCCACTCTGAGAGGCTCTTTTTATAGCCAATCATGTTGCCAATTGACCTAATAAGTTGCAAATTGGTCCTCCAACTGTTCCTTATATGTACATTTAACTTTTCCAGCCTCTTATTGTTACCTGTCCCAACTTTTTGGATTGTGTAGCGCTCATGAAATCCAAAATGAGCCAATATTTGGCATGACATTTCAAAATGTCTCACTTTATGTTATCTATATTCTATTGTGAATAAAATATAAGTTTATAAGATTTGTAAATTATTGCATTCTTTTTTTATTCACAATTTGTACAGTGTCCCAACTTTTTTGGAATCGGGTTTGTACTTTAAAAACCGTTTTACATCCATTTTGGTGTTAATTTGATTTATTAATGTTTTTCCGTTGCTATTTTACGCGACAACTAAACTTAAGACCGAGCTAGGCATGATGGCCGGGCTCTTTTTTTTTTTTTTTTTTTTTTTTTTAAGTTTTAAACAGTGATGTAAACGGGGATTTATGTAGCATAAATACAATAAAAAAATTACAATAAATTTCGTTACATATGTTTAATGTATATAGGCTTATATGATGACAGACAGCAAATCATTTACATGTGGTTTGTATTTTTTCAAAGCTATACGGTCATATTACTATCATGTTATCGTGACCTAAAAATAACAGATTTTACAATAACTTTGTACGCGTTGTCTCACGCACAAGCTGGAGCGTGCATGCACGGGGAGAGAGAGTGAAAGAGAGAGAGAGAGGACTCATATATTCACCCGAAAAGTTCTGTCAAATTAAATCAAACACCTGTAGCTAATATTTAATTAATTACGAAAAGATATAACTGAGGCCATGAAATAAATCACATTAAATATTAATGTAATAATTTCTCTTGAATGTATTCATTTCACCAGCACATTCATCCATACAGAGTAATATTTGACTGATATATTATTTTTTGTTTATTTTTCTCCCTCTTCCTTGTGTGTAATCAGATCATTGGTTCTGCTCTAGTGCTATTTGGCTCAGTCACACATTCTCAGTTTTTGCATTGTAGATTTATCATAGTCATTTACAAAAACTTTCTTTGCACCATACAACTGTATTTTCATGAACATTTTGCTTATGTTATCTGTTAATATTTCAGGTGTCATTTTTTTATTTTAAATTAGATGATCCTTACTTAAATGACAAATACTGAATTCAGTACAGTGGTGTCATACTGTATGTACATTCTCATATGTTATACATATGAATAAATTTTTAAACTGGCTTTATACCATTATATGTTGTCTGTCCTCTCTCTTTTCAGTATTTATTGCCATCTAGTCCTGTTTGAAGAATTAACTGTGGCTCCAGCCATTAAGCAGACCTGAACCAGTTGATGAAGGTCTTCAGAATCACCAGAAACTACAGGCAGGTGTGTGAGAAAGTTGGAGCTACATACTGCGGGACGTTGGTCCTCCATGACCAGTAATGTGGGCCAGATCTGGTACATGGGTACATATCTAATGGGAACCAATAAATATTTGCAAATAAAGACCAATACAAATTTGTAATGGAAACCAATACAAACCAATAAATCCTAATGGAATATGCCCAAAACACTCTATGTAATGGAAACCATTTTGTAATGGTTAATGGCTGATGGTTTGTAATGGTTTTGTGTTAACCATTAGGATTTCTGTATTGGTTTCTATTCTATTAAGTATTTCTCATAATATGTTGATATATTAAAAATTTAAGAGTGTGCTCCACACCCATATTTTTAGCTTGTATAAAATTAAACTATGCATTTAATTTCATCAACATACTGCCTCAGAGCAGCTCTAACAGCTCTAAACATTGTTTTGTCACTACTGTGTTTGAATATCACTATTGCACAAGTGTGATAAAGGTCTCTCTAGCTGCCTTGTATTTTATTTTTAATCTCAATTTTAAAGGACAACATACTTTCACACAAATGATCTAATAACATTTAAGGAAGAGAAAAATATTTTTGCTGCATATGATCCTTGCAAATAATAATAATACTCTTCAAAATTTCTATGCTTTGTTTATGTTAGCCCACTTTTCAGTTCTTTAATGTGTTTATTTATTTTGATGTTATCTTTGCTATTATGTTTGCTTTTATACTTCTTGCTTTCTTATGTTAAAAATCTACAAAGATGAATAAAGAGAAATAAATAAAGACAAATATATTGTACCTAACAGGCTCCAGCATATGTAATCAAGCAGCTTGGAAAAGGCATGGATTATATTTTTCTTATTTTGGGCCAGACAAAAAAAAAATCATATTCAAATCATATTAGCCTACTCTTCACGCTAATTTTTAGTAAAATTTTAGTCATGTGCTTGAGATTGTCATGAAAATGAAACTCCTCCTGATGTTTTCAAAGGCTCGTGGTTCATAATTTCAGAGAAAACGAAAGTTATGGTTAAACTAGTGATGCGAGAAACAAAGCTTTCCAAAGCTTCGAAACAATTGAACCAATTGATTCGCAAAACGATTCACTATTTCGAAGCGTTCGACACGCCACTCGCTGGTGTCCCCTGCTGGTCAGAACAATGTAAATGCAGCAAAAACTCAGACCAAAATGCATACAAAGATTAGATTAGACATCACGTGTCTGTATAATATGTGTTCTTTTATCAGTTTTCAGGGCTTGTTTTGTTTGTTCCATGGATGGCTCAGCTAAACAGGCCAGACTATTAGCCTAAGTACTATTATTCCTGTTAATTTTACTAATACTTGTCTAATACTAATAATTGTCTAATACTAAAACGTCTACAAATGTATAAAACTAATCAGAGATCAGGTAAAACCCACAGACATTGGTTCGCCACTGGGGGCGATATCATTGAATCCGCATGATTCATGGGTTCACAGAAATCGCCCCCCAGCGGTGAACCATTGAAATTTCAAAATGTTTTAAAACAGTTATGACTCAACAAAGCCTCGTTTACTGAACTCTCTTTGGCAGTTTGATTCATGCTCCGAATCACTGATTCGAAACAAAAGATTCGTAAAGGCGTCGAAGCTTCATGAAGCAGTGTTTCGAAATCACCCATCACTAGTATAAACAGGATGTATCATGACTCACAGTGTGTAGTTGTACCATATACTACTGAATTGCACTTATTTTAGTTCTTTAACGTTGCAACAATAAAGTAGCCTATATTTAGGTGAAAAGCTCAAAGAACTAGCCTTGACTTCGTTTCTCATAAACATTTCATACTCACCACCATATGAAGTATGTGTGATTTTTTTCTTCTTCTGCAGAACACAAGAATATATTTTAAAGAATGTTTGGGTCCAAACAAAATTGAACCCCACTGGCTTTCATTTTATGGACACTCACACACATTTTTCAAAATATCTACTTTACTGCAGAAGAAAGACAATCATAGAGGTTTTGAATGACATGATGATGACAGAATCTTCATTTTTGGGTCAATTATCACTATAAGAAGGTTGGTTTAAGTAAACCTAGTACACATTGTAGTTTCCATATTAAACCATAATTTATCATTAACTGGCAAGTAAATTAAGGAAGTTTAAGTTTCTGTTACATTTTCTTTCATTTTCTCATGAAGACCCTCCTCTTTTTATAAGCTATAAAATGGGCACTGAAACAAACGCATTATTTCATTCACCTCGTGATCAAAGATGGATCTGCAAATCTCAGTTTTTCTCCTCTTCATTCTTTTCACTGCAGGTACAAAGACAAATAGTGTTTTTGATGTTTTTGATTACTAATACAGATCATTACATGTTCTCTTTCACTGTTTCTGTTTTATTTCTACAGGACACTCTCTGAGATGTTATGAGTGTACGGGTCTGACAGGTTCTTGTGATCAAACGGTACAAACATGTCCCAGTGGATCTTCTCAGTGCATGAGTATAACATCTGTGACACAAATCGGTGAGTCCAATATGATTGAAATTTACTGTTATATTTGACTGATGGAGATGCTGCTATAATTTACTTGTTTTTATGGCAGAATTTACAGTTTTAATCACAAAATATTCTACATAGATTTCTGATATTTAATTTGTTTTGTTTTTTTATTATGATTATTATTTATATTTTAAAAAATAGTTTGAAATAAAAGCTACATGTGGACATATTTATAAATCAGTTTTCCAGTTTAACTGGTCTTTCCTGTATCGTTTATATTCTTTAGGTGACACTACTTCTAAAGGGACAATTAAAAATTGTGCTGCTGCCTGTCTAAATATGTCCATGAATACTGGGATTTCAAAGACGACTACTTCCTGCTGTAGCTCAGACTTGTGTAATGCCCAAGATGCTCCAGGTATTGTGCTTCAATGATCATATGCAAATGACTTCTGTTAAGTCAACACTCATTTTACTTCCAAATGACATTCAATCAGAAATTAAAGGATTAGTTTGCTTTCAAATGAAAATTTCCTTATAATTTACTCACCCCCATGTCATCCAAGACATGGGCTACATTGAAGTCCACTATATGGAGAAAAATCCTGGAATGTTTTCATCAAAAACCTTAATTTCTTTTCGACTGAATAAAGAAAGACATGAACATCTTGGATGACATGGGGGTGAGTAAATTATCAGGAAATTTTAATTTGAAAGTGAACTAATCCTTTAAAAAGGTGCGTCTTGTCTGTCATGAACTGATTGAATGGAGCCGCTAAAGGAGTGTTTCATTAGATCTTTTATACAGAAAATAAAATAAAAGAATACTTGTTTCCCTCTTTAGAGCCTGTCCCGAATGGAAAGAAATGTTACTCTTGTGATGGACAGAGCTGCTCAGCCATATTGAGCTGTTCAGGAACTGAAGACCGCTGCGTTAATGCAACAGGTGAGAATCTGAAAAAAGAAGATTAAAGTCATGGGGCCCTATTTTAATGATCTAAGCGCATGGTCTGAAGCGTATGGTGCTGGTCAGAATCCTCTTTTGCTAGTTTTACAACAGAAAAAATTTTGAGCGCACGACAAGGGTTGTGTCTAGTCTCTTAATCAGTCATGGGTGTGTTTTGGGCGTAACACCTCCGGGCAGCTATTTCAGGCATCCAAGACCAAATCCTATCTATTTGAATGGGGGAATCCTACAATCTCAAAAACTGCTTGGCAAACTCCCAATTAAATTACATATTCCACCATATTGTGCATTGCAGTTTCTCCCATTCATAACTAATAGGAGTGAAGCGTCTTTCCATATAAATAGTCTTTATTTGATATTACTAACGCATTCTTTAAATAAAAAAAAAATAAAAACTACTGCGGCATTGACTTCAGAGCAGGTTTTTGTTGGTCAATGGTGCAGTCCTTTATCAGTTGCCTCAAAATAGCAACACGCTAACAATGCACCTGAACACTCATTTTCAGTCACACTCATGGGCGAACAGATGGGTGCTAGTGTATTTGCTATTTAAACAACGTGGGTGCTGGATGTGAAAATGATAACTGCGTTGGGCTGGAACTAGCAAAAAACACTTGCGTCGCACCTGCCGTTGCATTGCGCCAAGTGTATGATAGGGCCCATGATCTTTTAAACTCTCTTAGGTTTAATCATTTGACACAGATCACATATACCAATATCCATCTTAGAATGAATCAGCCTTTGTTTTCTTTCTTTTCATCAGCGACTTTTGGAGGCCAGTCAGCTGTTGTTAAAGGCTGTGTCTCTAAATCAGTTTGTGATGCCACAGCGTCAGTTAGTGATTATGCGAGCATCTCATGTTGTGAGGGGAACCTGTGTAACGGTGCTCAGAGTGTCTCCCAGAGCTTCCTCTTCCTCTGCTGTTCTCTGCTCTCTTACTTCCTGCTGCACTGAATCCAGCAGTTCTTCATCCTACAATCAGACACACTGTACTGAATATAGACCTTGTATTTTCTCTGTACAATCTGAAATTCTGATGTGAAAATTTATTAAACAAAAATACAAAATATTAAAAAACATCACATTGTCCTTGTGGTCATATTTAATAAACCTTTTCATGCTGTAAAGAAGTTCAGAAGTTCAAATAATATCTTAATTTTTTTTACAAAAGTGAATTAATAAACTTTATGTTCAGAAGAAAAATGTATGATTATGTATGTTCCCTTACTTATTTTGCACTTTTCTTTCCTTTTATCATCATGCTCAAAAACTCTTGAAACTTTGCACACATGTAGAAATCGTCGGCCATCAGGGCCACAAGCTGTGGCACACGCTTTTATATGGTTGAATTTGAGGGGCTTTGTAGCGCACCCCTTTTCACCTACAGAACCAAGCTTCATACAGTTATAGATCTCATCTGACCAAGTCATAAGCCAGCCCAACAGGAAGTCAGCTATTCAGGGTTATTTAAGGGAAACAGAAAGTCTGTTATAACTTCTGCACAAATTAACTGATTTGGATGAAACTTCAGCTGTGTGTTTATTGTAGGAGCCTGATCACATGGACATGGATATTGTGAGTCAAAGTCAAAGTACCACCACCTGGCAGCAGGAAGTGTATCACTTTCAAAATGCGTTGAAATACCTCTCTTATTTTTACTTGATTTGCTTCAGTCTTCATCATAATAATGTCAAGACATGGCAGATGTAGACCTGTGAAAGGATTCATGATATGTTGAATACTGTTGCCATGGCAACATGTCAAACTTTCATTATATTCTTGTGGGTTTGTAATATGTGTGGGTTTTCTGCCAAAAAGCTCTCTTTTTTTTTTTTTTTTTTTTTTTGTTTCATCAGAAGCCGGTCCCTTTTAAAGTTCCAGTCTTGTCTGACAACTGAATATGTTGGAGTTTGTTTTTGGATGATTTTTCTTGAAACCCTCCCAAACAACTTGTGGGGATGTAGGTGCTGTCTGGTCATTTTTTTAGGCTTTCTGAGACTTAATACTCAACTAATCTCTGCAATTCTCCAGATGTGATCCTTAGAGAGTCTTTGTCCACTCAAACTCTCCTCATTTCTGTGCATTTGTACGATATAGACACACATCCTCTTACAGGCAGATATGTAACATCTTTAGTTGACTGGAATGCTAAAAAATGTAAATATGAATGGGAATATACTTCAGAGATATTTTACTCATAAGAATTTCTAGGGGTGACAATAATTGTGGCCAACATGTGTTGGAGAAAAACATTTATTTCATAATGTGATTTCTCCCACTTTCAATGGTTTTACTTCGATGAACGGTTAAATTTTTGAGATTTTTTTTAAAGGTGCCCTAGAATGTTCTTTCACAAGATGTAATATAAGTCTAAGGTGTCCCCTGAATGTGTCTGTGAAGTTTCAGCTCAAAATACCCCATAGATTTTTTTTTATTAATTTTTTTAACTGCCTATTTTGAGGCATCATTAACTATGCACCGATTTAGCGCGTGGCCCCTTTAAATCTCATGCTCCCTGAATCATCATATTTACCAAGGGTGCCAATATTTGTGGATGGCACTGTATGAATTAATCATGAACCAATGGAGAGCTATCCTTAACTATATATTTTTCAAATCTGGTAAACTTATGTTCAAAACAATAACATACTAATAAATAATAAAAACAGCTGAAGACAACAATTTGATACATTTCTACAGTAATACCTAATTGAAATACACAACCTTTGTTACTGTTATGGAAGAATGACTTGGTTTGAGACATGTTTTTGTTAGTTTTAGTGTATTGAAGGTGACATTTGCTGCTGTGCCGAGATGAAAGTTGGTTAGGGGAACTGTGTGAGGGTTACACTTTATTACAATAGTCCACTTTAGAAATTCCACTAGCTTTAAGTAGACTAACTTTGCAATTTCATGTCAACTGACTCTCATTCAATTGAAACTACAGTACATGCTAATAATTTGCAACTACATGTCAACTAGCTTTCATTGGAGTATAGACAGTTAGGTTACACTGTTAAAAAAAAACTGTCAAATTTATGGTAAAATACCGGCAGCTGTGGTTGCCAGGAATATACCGTGAAAAAAATGTGGAATCTGTAAAAGACAATACGGTATACTGGTTTTGTAACCCTAAATTTACAGTAGACAACGTATTTTTTTTTACCAAAATCATGGTATAAAAAAACAAATATATTTGTCAATTATACAGTAATTTTATGTAAAAAATGCAACTTTCCATAGCTTTTTACGGATATTTGCAGTAAAAAAAAGTTATAATATAATAATATATACAGTAATTTGTTGTTAATTTAACAGTAATACACTGTAAAAAAAAATCCCAGTAAAATTTACGGTAAAAAACCGGCAGCTGTGGTTGCCAGAACTTTACCGTAAAAAAAATACAGTAGCAACGTAAAAAAAAAATTGTTAAATTTACGGTAAAAGAACGTATTTCATTAACTAATATAATGTTAATTTACTAACCTAATGAAGTACTAATATCTGTTTTGTACCTTTATAATACACTGACAGTCACCAAACACAGTGGTGATAAGAGTCACATGATGAATCAAAGTTCATCACAAGCAGCTTTTCCACAAGCTGAGAAGCACACTACTAATATATAGAAGGTGCACAAAGTGTCATTCACACACACACTAAACACCATCATGGTAACATGCAAGAAATTTTAAAAATGCAATAAACATTAATTTAACAACATTAGATGTAACATAAAACCCTAATGTACATAACTGATTAGAAAAAAATGAGAAAAACTAAGAAGAAACAGTTATTTCAACGAAAATATATCAATTGTGAAGTGTCATGCAGGGAATTGTGGGAATGTCAATTTACGGATTTTCACTGTAAATTTTACAATGAATTGTTATTTTTCACTTCCAAAAACTGTGAATTTAACGGTATTTTACCGTAAAATTACATTAAATGTACCGTTAGATCTATTACAGTTATTCACCGTATATAGTACGGAAACTTTCTGTAAACCAATTGACAGTTTTTCGAAACGATCACTCATTTCAAAAATAAATAAAAAAGTTTAAGTTTTATAAGCACAAATGCTCGCCTTGCTCTGTTCTGTGATGCGCGTTCGTGACGTCACGTAATACGCAATTACGTTGAAAAGGTCAAGTTGACGTGTTTACAAATGTGCGGAAGGAGGACCATATACACCACATATTCAAATGTATTTGTGTCAGTTTATCGTTTAAAATGCCCATTTCGTGTGTGTATCCTGGGTGCTTTAATATTAAAAAGCCTAAAAGAAAATTTTCTTCAGGACATAAATTTTTTCAAGCGTGACCTTTTCAACGTAATTGTGTATTACATGACATCACGAACGCGCATCACAGAACAGAGCAAGGCAAGCGTTTGTGCTTATAAAAATTAAACTTTTTTTATTTATTTTTTAAAATGAGTGCACGCACGCACGCACGCACACACCAAGAATCAGCATATGATTCTCAAGAACGGTGATGATAAATAAATACAAAATACTGACAAACAGATCAACTCTGAACATCACAAAACAAGCTACTTTCACAACAAAACAACAGAAAAATAAAGCAAACATGAACAATCTACGAAAATTACAGGACAATTCAGCTGCATAATTTATTCATGCAGCAATGCATGATGGGAGCCATGGATGAGTTTTGATTGGTGGCTCCCATCATGCACTGCAACATGAAGCACTTTGTTTGATTGTCACCATTGTTGAGGGTCATATGCTGATTCTTGATGTCTGTGTTTTTTTTTAATTGTTATTTCTGTTCTTCAGATTATAAAAGCTCTTCTAGATTTCAAGTGGTAACAGATTTACTAGAAAGAAATAATATAACGTCTATATGACTGACAATACTGGATGTCACCAATGAATCTGACAATTTTCTCTGACCATAACAAATGTGCTTTACAAACACAAAGTTGGAGCAGCCAGAGATAATTTAACGTTAATAAATAGAGTCAAGAGCCCAACTAAAGGAAATGCTTTTCACCATCATGGTGAAACTAAACTTTCATTCAAACATTAACATCTAAACATCTGTTCATTCTCAGTAAGATCTTTTGTTGATGACAGAAATCAAATCAAACTGGTTAATAATAAGTGTAATAATGTTTAATGGCTGGAAGTCAGTTGTAGATGTTGTGTCTCTCTCTTTTTCTCTTGTTGTTTCTTCAGTGATTCTGCTTATTATCATCAGGTGTCTCCACTAATTGTCAATCATCACTCAGTCATCAATCAATTATCTCATTAACTTTAACACTGCTTCAGTCTTACTTTTTAACACCCGGTAAGATGGACTCATATGTTCACTTTGGGTGTTAATTTAACACTGGGGATTTTGTGTGTATAGTTAAGTACTTTCACTTAAATTACAATTAATAGGTAATTTGCACTGCCATTTAAGTGAAATTATTGAACTTAAATATACAAGCTTGATAAAAATGATAATTCTAGAAGAAAATTTCAGATGGCATCTGAGCTCTTCATGTATTAATCATGTTGATAGGCCCTATAAAACAAATATTACATATTAATCATGTCAATTTCCTGCATCTGTTATTGACGTCCAAATGACGTCCAAAAAAATTACCCCGTTCAAAGGTCAAATGTTGAACGTCAAGATGACGTCCAAGTTGGGTCATGGTTGGACGTCCAAATAGTGGACCTGTATAATTGACAAATATATTTGTTTTTTTCTACCATGATTTTGGTAAAAAAAAAAAAAAAACGTTGTCTACTGTAAAATTTAGGGTTACAAAACCAGTATACCATATTGTCTTTTACAGATTCCACATTTTTTTCACGGTATATTCCTGGCAACCACAGCTGCCGGTATTTTACCGTAAATTTGACAGTTTTTTTTAACTGTGTAGTTTGGACGTCGAATAGATGTTCAGAAATGGTCATGGACCGACGGACCTAATATAGACATGATCTGCATGTCTATCCGACGTCCAGTGTTTAGTGGGATTTTTTAACATCTTGCTTCTGTAAAAATGAATGTTTTTGTTTGCTTAAAAATCTACAGATTTATACTGTGAATTCCAATGTGCACAACCCCAAGAGATGGTTTTACTCAAATAATACCATAAAATCTAAGGTTTTTAGACATTTTCAACATTACAATATTTAATTGTAAAATGTATGCATATTTATTTGTTTTCACAGAAAATATTTATAATTTCAACATTTTATTACAGTAAAAAACATAATTGTATCCAGTCTCACAATTAACGGTTATTCAATCTATTTAATACAGTAAAAGGAAGTTTTTGGTTTTACGTTCCATTACCGTTGGAATTTGACGGTGTTTTGCTGTATATTTTACTGACTTTTTTTACAGTGTAGTAGAATAGTGACGTGTACTTGGCACTTGCAAAGTTACTTATAGTCAGTAGAATGTCTTTGGGAGCATCAAATATACTCTAAAGAATGCTAGTTGACATGTAGTTGCAAAGTTAGTAGAATGTCTAAAGTGGACTATTGGAATAAAGTGTTAAAGTTTTGGAATAAAGTGCTATTGGTAAAGGAGAGCAAAGGTGATAAACATGTAAGAGCAACTCAAGGCCACAAGAGGGTGCTGCGAGTGCAGGTGCTGCAGCATGAACTTTTCCTCTTGTGTTCTACTCCCGTATTATGGAGCCCTGGACATGACATGCAGGAAAAAAAGTAGTAGGCTAAATCGTGCGCACTATTTAATTTTTTTTCTTGCATGTGCGCCCTAGTGAAAAATAAATACTAAAATGTATTTGAAATATATTTATTTTATGCTAAGTATACTACAAATGCATTTACATACCCTTAAGAAAAACTAGTATACTTCAAGCTCATTTGATCAAGTATACTAAAGTAATGTTCAAGTATATTTTTTAAGTATACTTTATGTAGTAAGTATAATATCAATGTACTAGTAGTAAACTTGTAAGTGTACTATTTTAATACCGCTTGGGACTAAATTGGCCCAATTGAAGTATACGTTTAAGTGTACTATAAGTGTAACAGTAGTAAACTTTAACTAGTTCACAGCTACATTTCTCATTTGTACTGCATCTGTACTAAAAGTGAACTTATACTAGTATATTAGTAGTTTACTATTTTAATACTACACAGCAAAAACTGCAGCGTTAAATTAACTCTCCAGGGAGTACATGTGAGACCATACTCCAGAGTGTTAAAGTTAATGAGTTAATTAAGTGATTAATTGAGTGATGATTGACCATTATTGAAGACACCTGATGATAACAAGCAGAATCACCAAAGGAGAAAATCACAATTTTTAAGCCACCATCGTGGAGATGAGGGTTTGCTTTAGTTGGGCTCTTGACCCTTGACTTTTTAAAATAAAATTTTGTTTGGGCTGTTTTAGCTGAGTTATAACATCCAGACAAACAAGTGGAAAAAATGGTCAGGTGGTGTTGGTTATGTTTTTACATAATCATTATTTGGTCTGAATATCTGAACTCATTTAGAGTCCAATTTTTAAGTTAGATTTACATTATTGATTATGGCAGCACAAGCTCCGCTTTATCAACATAATCTGAAGGATTTCACAAACAGTTGTTCTGAGCAAGACAGTTGTTTTTTGTTTTTTGCTCAGAACAACTGTTTGTGAAATCCTTCAGGTTGTATTGATAAAGCTGATCTTGTGCTGTAGAATCACAGAGCTGCTGTAATCAATAATGTAAATCTGACTCAGAGATTGGGCTCCAAATGAGTTCAGTGATTCAGGTCAAATAATGATTATGTGAAAACATAACCAACATCACCTAATCATTTTTTACACTTGTTTGTCTGGATGTTATAACTCAGTTAAAACAACCCAAACAAAATTTTATTTAAAAAAGTCAAGGGTCAAGAGCCCAACTAAAGCAAACCCTCATCTCCACGATGGTGGCTTAAAAATTGTGATTTTATCCTTTGGTGATTCTGCTTGTTATCATCAGGTGTCTTCAATAATGGTCAATCATCACTGTTAATCACTTAATTATCTCATTAACTTTAACACTCTGGAGTATGGTCTCACATGTACTCCCTGGAGAGTTAATTTAACACTGCAGTTTTTGCTGTGTAGGAACATAGAAGTATGCTTAAAGTGCAAAAATAATATATAAAAAGTAAACTATAAGTGTGATGTCATG
The DNA here is from genome assembly GCF_018812025.1 of Megalobrama amblycephala. NCBI lineage: Eukaryota > Metazoa > Chordata > Actinopteri > Cypriniformes > Xenocyprididae > Megalobrama > Megalobrama amblycephala. Next base: position 34,705,222 of record NC_063061.1, on the reverse strand, counting down.
TTCACTTAAAGAAAACTTAAAAGTATACTTGCACTAAACTAGCAGTTTACTGAGAGTATATTTCAAAGTGTACTTTCGTATACTAAAAATGTAGCTACTACTAGTATTAAAATAGTAAACTACTAGTATACTAGTATAAGTTCACTTTTAGTACAGATGCAGTACAAATGTGAACTAGTTAAAGTTTACTACTGTTACACTTATAGTACACTTAAACGTATACTTCAATTGGGGCAATTTAGTCCCAAGCGGTATTAAAATAGTACACTTACAAGTTTACTACTAGTACATCGATATTATACTTACTACATAAAGTATACTTGAACATTACTTTAGTATACTTGATCAAATGAACTTGAAGTATACTAGTTTTTCGTAAGGGTATTTATGGACTTAATATAAATTAAGTACCCTGCAATTGTACTTTTAGTATACTAAATTGGTATAATTAAAGTCTACTAAATTGGAACAAGTATTTTTGTGTTGAGGTCCAACTAAAGATATACTTTTTTATTGTGCTAAAGGAACTATTGCAATGCTACTTTAGGTACACTTTAAATATCTTGCATTCAAATTATACAGTGATCATACAATCCTTACTAATAGTGATATTAAACACATTTTAGGCTTAATATTAAAGCGGAACTCAGTAAGATTTGCGAAGCTCCCCCTACTGGTTCCTTCAGTGAATCACAAAGCGCAGCTCTGGACTACAACGACTACAACGCTCACCAGTGCAGTAGTTTTGCAAATGCAGTACAAGAAATCTCGATGGAGGTGGGTAATTTTCAAAATTGTCTTATAAAGTCATAATATATACATTGTTTTTGAATTACCGTAAAGCATTTTGTCACTTTCGCGTGAACGTGAACATGAGGCGAGATTGTGTCGGGTCGGTGCAGCTCAACTTGCAAATGCTGTTTTCTGACGTAGACGTGCCAGAGGGGGTTAGTGCACGCCTCAAACACACCACTACAAGTCAATTAACCATTGTAAGGACTTAGAAAACTATTTATGAAGGTAAAAAAAAGTTACTTAGTTCTGCTTTAAGAAATATGCATTGTGCAATAAAGAAGAACTGCAAATAAAGTTTAATTAGAATATTTATGTCAGTAAATATATATAATAATGGGTTTGTAGTTAGTATGAAATTAATGTAGGCCTATTTTAAATACATTTTGGTAGGTTTTTTTCACTAGGGCAAATTCTACATCCATTGCCTCTGGCATGTTTTTTCTCACCGTCATGCAACTAA